>NC_048898.1:18539077-18540785 GCF_011077185.1 Oxyura jamaicensis
TCCCCCAGGCGCAGCGCTCACCTCCCCCGCTGCCGCCGCTCCGCCGCCGCCGCCGCCCGCCCAGCGCCGCCGCTCTGCCGTCACTTCCTCGGCCCGCCGCGCCTGCGCCGCGCTGCCGGGCCTGCCCCGGCACGGAGCTGCGGGTGTGAAGAGCCGTAGGAGGGGGGAGATGCCTTTTATCTTCCTCGTGGCCTTCCATTTTTCTGTCTGGTTCTCTGGCAGTGACAAAAGCAGAAAAGCAGACCTTCTGGGTCTTTCTGTCCATTCTTTGCCCTTCCTTAGGACTCCCCGCCACAGTGCCATGAGAGACCTGCACCCAGCTCCTCATCTTTTGGCCAGCAGAACCATTTACTCATCTCTTTATACACTTATTTTGCTGTCAGCCTTGGGCCAACTGAGAAAGGATAAATACGTAGTAGATTTGAATATTTATTTATTTTTGGTAAATACATACTGAAGAGTTAGAGTTGAACTCAGCTTCAGGGAACAACTTGCCATTCAGATCGACCACAGAGTTTCTTTCTTCAGCTGCCTGTTAATTGCCCTGCTCCGTGTGTACTTACTGTCTCTTCACAGTGACTTGAAATTATGCAGATGTTTAAAGAAATACCATTTTGTAAAATTTTCAGGAGTGGGTAAAAGTACCTCACAATGCTTTATCCTTCCCACACTTAACTTCAGCAAAATGCTGCACACCAACAGAGAAAGAAAGCTTGTCTGACACTGGAAATGCATTTATAGTGCACCTTAGATCCAAACAAATCCCAGTTCTGACTGATTGGTCACCCTGCACGTAGAAGATTGTGAATATTGGGTTGCAGAAATGTCACAGTGGTTTAGAGGAGCAGCAAAAGTCATGTTTGTGCATGATAACATGATATTGTTTAATCATGAACGTTGAAGTACATAGGTTATGATGAACAGGGAGAGAAGATATTATTCATTAGACTTTGGCCTTTGTCTTCTTTACACTCTTTCTTTAGGTATTTGTACGCATCGAGAAGGTCACCCTTGAGACTTCTCTTGCGGCTAAGCAGTCCCAGCTCTCAGCCTTTCCTCACAGGAGATACTCCAGTCCTTCAGCCGTCTCCTCCACGGCCCTTCACTGGACGCTCTCTAGTGGCTCTGCGGTGTCTCTTGTACTGGGAAAGCCTTAGTCTCTCCAGGCAATTGTTGTCGGACATTTTCTCAACCATGTTTCTACAGTGTGTTGATGGAGCTGTGTTTTACCACTGCTGTGGTAAAACACTGTTGATAAATGAAGTGCCGAGTGATTCAAATATTTCAAATGTCCTTGAAACTTTTTTTTGACAAATTTGTCGCATATCTAATACACCCACAGAGTCCCTACACATTAGCTCCCAGAGTAGTTCTGTTGCTTTTTCTCATAAATCACAAGCACTGACAGCTGCATAAAATAATATTACATCCTACTGAGTTTTCCACGTGCCCGCTCTCTGTGAAATTAAACCATTTCCTTTAGTAGTCACTAGTGTCAAGCTTGAATGAATAACTCTCAAAGTTGTTGTTGGCCTGGCTTTATTCTGAACAAAGATTACAAGTCCTTGATGGAAGATGTTCCTTTCCCATCCTTCTATTCCCTTATTCCATCCTGTCCCCAATCTCTGGAATTCTCAAGGAAACACAGAACTGGTTGTTTATGGTCCATAAGCCAAGACCTGAAAGGTCAGCAGGAAAAAAAAAAAAA
>NC_048898.1:18863385-18922747 GCF_011077185.1 Oxyura jamaicensis
GCCTTAAGTGTAAATTATGACACGCATTAAGGACCACCCGCATCAAATGGATGGTCGCCCCAGCCCAGGGTTTTCATGGTGAATTGAGAACAAATTCCACAGCCCCTTTGGTTTGTGCTTCCACGGAATTATATATTTTCAGGTCAGCAGAGCTGTCTGCTTCTCACACAATAGGTCCTTTCTCCCTTTTCCCCATACCTGTCAATTGCTCTCTGCCTCTGCTGTAATTTATGTTTCACTTCCGAACTGTACAACTAAACTCTGGAAATGTGTGCGCAAACAGCAGCTAAAAAAGCCTGTTCCCAGTCATGGTAAGTGCGGTGTTACCACTCCAGAGATACAAACAGGCACAAGGAAGCCTTAGAGATGCACTGTGCCACTGAACAGCCTATGTCTAAGGTGGCAATATCTCTGCTAATGGGGCTATGGTTTGAAACTAGATGACCTTTAATGCCCCTTCCAACTCAAGCCATTCTATGATCTTCTCTAGAATAAAGACTCACTGAGCTTTTTTGCATTGGCTAAATTTGAAACTTGTTCCTTTAAAGGATTAATCATTACTATTATTTTCAAAATGGAAAGACTTACCAAGTGCTGAAAATTATTCTACTGCAAACTACCCTTTGTAAGAGACTGCATACAGTCCTTCCAGAGGTTGCTTTTGTTGTGTCTCTCTAAACATTCCCTCTGATTCTCATGTGGTTGTAAAAAAGACAATGCTGTTGCACAGGCAGTTTTCCTGTTAATAAATCCAGATAGGTATCTGTATTTCTTGCTCTGCCTCAAACAGCTTTTTCCAACATGATATTTTCCACTGTTTCTTCCCCAGTGTGGGGATTTGGAGGGTGGGGTGAGGTAGTTTAATTTGGGACCAGTCAATAGTTCTTAGCCCCAACAGTAGCCCCATAGTTGTTCTAATGTATTGCATTTTTACACTTTGAGCTTTCTGTGGCTCCTGTCCTTTTCCCATTTGCAGGAACAGAACGGATCTTTGAATTGCTGAGCCTTTCTCCAGTGCTCATCTGGAGAATTGTTTAATGAACGAATCTTCACATGGGACTGCTTTAGCATGACTATTAGACAGCAGGACACATCTTTGAAGAAGGGATACAGTGCAGACCCTCTCTGCTTTTCTTGTTTTATTTCAGGCAGTAAGTAGCAGTGGAAAATGCCAGGGAACTTCCTGCTCTGGTGGAAATTCTTTCTAGTCTAGATCCCAAGCACTGGAGTTACTGGGCTCCTCACGGAGACTGTGCTCTTACGTCTCAAAGCCTGAGAGGCTGGAGATAACAGAGTGGAAACAAATCTGGGATTTGGGGTTGCCAGGAATGAGCTGATCACTGAGAATTAGCCCTGAGAAACGACTGGAATATAAATGACCCAAACCCAGGGGTGGCCATGGCAATTAAGAAATACCTCAAGATGTAACTTCTCAGCTTCCCCATAACACCCAGACTCTGGGACGTAACTGTTATCAATCTGTCTGAGCTTGTTACTCCAAAGAACAAATAGCGAGTATATTGATGGACTTCTAGCACTGCTCAGCTTTGCACCTGGCCCTCTGAGCCAGCCAAACCACCTGTAAGGACCTTGTTCTTAGTGAATTTTTAAATTAATAATACAGAGCACCACATATAACTGCTACTTAATTCTAAACTTTGCAGAACTATCTCGTACTAAAAAAAATCCCCTTTTGTTGTTACTCCTTTTTTCCCAGCACTAATTTGCTCCTACCCTCCCATCAAGTTCCCTCTTCCTACCTCCTTTTTTTGTGCATATAATTCATTTAACATCAGGTGCACCATTTTACACTACATGTTTATATCACGAAAGTGTTGAAAACATCTTGTCAGTAGGTTGCATTTACTGCCAATACTTACAACCTGACCCTGTAATAAGCAC
This sequence comes from Oxyura jamaicensis, assembly GCF_011077185.1. NCBI lineage: Eukaryota > Metazoa > Chordata > Aves > Anseriformes > Anatidae > Oxyura > Oxyura jamaicensis. The sequence goes on from NC_048898.1 coordinate 18,865,288, forward strand.
TTCAAGTTTTTTTCAAGTTAAAATGATTTAGCTTTTATATAATGAATATTGTGCTGACTGCTTTTCAAACTGCCAGCCGCTTGTCTATTATTAGCATCAGACCTTGACAATGGGAATATTCTGCTCATTAAACCACTGCTGAGCAAAGTGTTTAGGTTTTATCATTAAGAAAAAGATTTCTCATGTTGTGAATGGTTCTCAGGAGATACATGCTACCATGTAAAGCCAAAACTAATAGGGTCCTCAGGAATCACCCAGTTTCATGTTTCCAGCTTCAAAACCAGAGGAATGCAGGCCTGGAAAGGACTTGCCGGATCATCAAGTCCACTTCTCATAGCACTACACAGAACAGTCCCTAGAGGCCTGGCTCATGTTCGGTTTCTCCATAAAGATTTGTAGCAGATGGTTGCAGTCATATAGGCACTCAACTTCAAGGTACCAGCCTTTAGTCAAAAGGAGTTGCAGATGCTCTGTAAAACCGAATAGTCAGGTCATTAATTTAAGTGTTGAAATACATTTCCAAAAATTTGAAAATGATAACTTGATCAATGCTAAGCACTGGGCCTATCTCAGCTCTGCCATGGAGAGGCCTAATCTGCAAAACCAGACTGACATTTGCATCCTGCCTCCCCTCATGACTTCAGACAATGATGCCACAATTGGTCTTTGCAAAGCAATAAATCCAGCAGTGTTTCCTCTGCAGCAAACCTTCCAGGGGTAGCTAGTCTCTTTGGAAAAGGCAATATCCCTCCAGACATGTCCAAATCTTGCAACAAAAGCTCAGCAGCAGCCTTTTACAGTCGGCGAAACCCATATTTAAGAAGAATCATGTAAGCACATTCCCTGTTTGTGCTGAGGACCAGGCAATGGACTTTGGCACACTGGGTGAAGCCAAGTCACTGTGCACACTGCAAACCAGGCAGGATAACTGGAGAAGTTTCACTTCTGTGAGATGTTGAACACTGACCTCAACTCAACAAGATCAACACACTGATTTCACTTGCCTGAGCATGCAACAACCTTCCAGAGTCAGCTCAGATAGACAATGGGCTCAGATATATCATCCTTGTTTTGAGAATAATCTTTTACTATTAAGAAGGTAAATAGGTGAAGAAAAAAGCCAGCACTAGAAACTAAAGGAGGTGTTCATTTTGCATCCAGTTGCTGTTCAGAGGAGCAAGACTACCTCCAAGTTATTAATAGCAGCACATTTCAATAATAATAATAATTAAAAAAAAAAACAAACATCTGGATGAGATCAGATGAGGGGAGCAGTACCACATGTGCACCAGGAACCCAGGCATGTCCCAGGCTCACTCACATATTTTGGTACAGCAAAACCAGAATATTTCTTAGAGAGGGAAAGAAGAAACCAGCCAGAAAGTACTTGAAACCTGGAGCTCTGCTACTTTTAAACTAAACATCAGTGCTTTTCTGCTTATCTCCTTACCCCTGCAAAGACAGCTTTTGTTGAACATCCAAATGTTAATGGAACAAGCCCACAGGGAAGGCAGCCAAGCTGAGTATCCTTGCCCAAAACTAGTTTTTCTCCTTGATTGTTCCTTTTTTTCATTTGTCCAACGTTTCCCAGCCTGTCTCTTTCTCCTTATTATGCACAGAGATCTTCCTGACATCCTCCTAATTCATCTTGACATGTACAACAGGCTCCCCACCCCAGCACCCCTGTGGTTTGCAGCGATTAGGCAGGGCAGATAACAATTGCTTCGCACATACAAATCCCAGGATGGATGTCCCTTGGCAGGGAAAGGGAGCTGCTTGCATTGCTCTGCCCCTGAAGGAGGAAGAGGAGCCAAGATGGAGTAGCTCAGTTACTGGGGCAACATGAGCTGTCTCAGCCATGCATGAGTTGGGACATCCTTAGACATGAGAGTGACAAAGGTCACACCATCCTGGGCTGTATTCCTTCCACTCATCAATCAAGTCCAGTGGATGACCAAACTCCACTGTTGCTTGAGAAGGGAAAAGCAAGCCAAGGCAGCAAGCCAAATATATCGCACAGGATCACTCGAGGGCTCCACATGCTTCTTAGGCTGGCAAGTGTGTAAGCATGCCAGGGATGAGTTGCAGCACTCATTATTTCTGTTGAAGGCTGCCACAGAGCAGGAAAAAGTTGAGATCCATAGGACCAGAAGGGAGGAACAAAAGCTGTGTAGATGACACTCTATCAGGAAAGGTTCATCTGTGCTCCAGAGATTGTTTAGATTATTTATATGTAAAGATGACTGCCACCAACTTGAGTATCAAACATTCAGCCATGACCCAGAGACAAGTCAAGAAGCCTCCTTGTGCTCTGCCACAGCAGAGGAGCAAGTGAGTCCCTCCCACTGGAAAGCATGTTTAGAAACCCCCAAACAGCAGAGCAAGTGGAAGCAAAATATTTGAGAGGAGGGCAGCCTCTGATGGCATGCAGATCTCCTAAATTAACAGGGCAGCCTCTGACTCTATTTCACCAGTGTTTCCTCCATCCTCTTAAATGGTAATCCCTTCACAGCTGGCTGCTAAACCCAGGGACTAAAAATCACTGCCGTGCCTCCACGGTAGACTGCAGCTTTACCCCTGTGCAAGCAGAGATCCAGGAAAACTGGCTCTGCCCTAAGCAGCTGGAGATGTTCTGGGGCTCCTTGCTGCTCTGGGAATCACCCCGACCACCCTTTGACACCCTCAGCTGCCTGCACCCTGGCTGTGGTGTGGCAGAAAGCTGGGAAACCAGAGCTTTCTGTCAACATCTGGGCAGACCCTAAACACAGACCCTCATACTCTAGGTCAAAGTGTAATGGGCTCATAACGCCATCCAGGACTCCTCTGCTCCTTACACTACACTGACATCCTGGTCAGAGGACTTTTCCCAGAAGCTCCTATGTGCAGGCAGATAAAATCTAGGTGGGAGGGAGCAGCTTTCAGAAAATAAAAGAATAAATAAATAAATAAATAAATAACCAACAACATCCTCTCTGAGGCACGGGAGAGCTGACAGCATTCCTCACGTGATCTGATGACCACATCATGGGAAAGCTACAGACTGACTCCAGCACAGACATGAGACTGAAAATAAGGATTTATGGCTCAGCAGACAGGAGGTGATTAGTTTTTCTCAATAGTTACCTGGGGACTGATGACCTTGCACAGATGAAACAGTGGGGCTATTAAAGCTGATTCACTGAAAATGCTCAAGTACTCCTTCGACAGCTGGACAGACAGGGACCTTGCTGGAATTGTTGGCCAGAGCAGTGTCAGTCAGCACACTGCCAGGAGAATATGTTGCAGGAATGGGGTCTGCTTCACGTGATGCTCACAGAGCCTGCTGGAGCAACTTAGTCTGTAGTGAGCAATTTGTAAGGATGAGAACAAGGAAATCCCTTTTCCATCATCTGACATTAAGTGACTTCCTCCTTTCCCACTATTTTTGTGAAGTCCATTATCATCTGTTAAATAAATGCACAGCCTAGGAAGGAATGTTATTAGTCTGGGATCAAGAGAGATTAAGAAGAAGAAATTATACTAGGAGGCTGCACACGAAGAAATCCAGTGACACATAGGAAGAGGAATTTCAGGTAACTGTTTTTTTTCCTGGGGCAGACAGTCACTGTGAACAGAACAGTGCACAACAGAAACAAGAACACCAAATTGCAGATCTGCATGGACTTCTTGTCCCAGACCACAGTCCCTAAGTACCTTCTCTGAAGGCTGCAGGAACTCCTTTATAGTAGCTGCTTCTCAAATAAAAAATAAGCTTTTTCCCTAAATAGAAATAACATGGAAAACTGATCTAATTTGAGCCCCAAAATACAATACATCTATACTACCAATGAGACAAGAAAAGGAAAGAGAAATCTTTGAGGAAATAGCAATAAGATATGAGCACTCATTTTTACACAATGTCTAGTGAACAACTGCAACACAACCGAAAAAATAAGCTAATGTTTTAGTAACTCAAGAATTAAAGGACACCACAACCAGAAGCTACTTAAATGTTCATGTGCAAGTGGGTGGGAAAAATAATATATATATATTGTCTATTATAAATCTCAGCCATTTTTCTCGTCCCTAGTGAACAAACAGCTCTGTCTTAACTTTCCGAATATCAGCCAAAGAACTCAGTTATAAGTTCTGCAAAGGACCACGGAGTGAAATAGTCTGCCACTCCTCAAAGGATCAAACTAGAAAAAGAGCCCTGATAATTGGAGAGATGGTCCTAACCAACAGGAAACGTAATAAGTTCAGGTATATTGTATCACCATCAGAAGGAGAAATCAAGTGCAGAAAGAGAAGAGAGGATTGATCATTAGATAAGCACTGACCGAACAGGCAACTGCAGCGTATAAAATGATCAAGTCATAAACTACAGTGTGGTGTTACTGCAAGCAAGACAAATTGACTCCTAAGATGTATTATCAAAAGTATTACGTGTATATAACACCAGAGCAATGATTTCACTTGTCTGGAATACTGTGTTCATTGTGGGGCACCACAATCAAAGAGAGATGTAGGGAACTGGAAAGAGTCCAAAGGACAGTAACAAGAATGATTGAGGCATAGAAAATATGGCCCAGGAAGAATAGATGAAGGAAGTAGATTTGTTTAGTCTACGAAAGAGAAGACTAAGGAGAGACGTAATCCCAATCTTCTCACATTTAAAAGGTCAGGAAAATGGTGATCGATTGCTGTCCATGCTCACTTAGAGTAAGAGAAGAAAAACAGTTTTACTTGAGGCAAGGTGGATTTAAAGGGGACATTAAGAAAGCTTTCTGACTATCAACATAATTAAACACTGCAGCAGGTTACCTAAGGAAGAATTTTTATTAATAACTTAGGCAAACAACCATAAACATTGTCTAGAAATGACCTGCTTGCCTAAGTGCAGAGTGATGAAGGAGTTCTCTGCAGGCTCATTCCAGCACTACAAGACTGTAATGAATCCGTGATTTTTCATATTAACTTTAGCCCTAGGAAAAACTCACCACCTCTGGCTTCTTCAGCTGCAGAGAGGCTAAACTGACCTTGGGGGGGGGGGGCCCCCCAACGACAAATTCCATCCTTGGGTCACCTGCACCTTCCTGTGGCTGCTGAGCACAAATCACATTAGTATGTTTAGCAGATGAAAATTGATAAATACATAACATACATGCAAATGACCATGAATGCACATGTCTAGCATGCTTTCTTCTATGTCCAGAAGACACTATAAGTTGGCTCTGAACACCAAGCTTCTCAGACCTCTTGGATTCCCTTTCTTCCTGCACAGCCCAACAACAAGACTCTTGGACAGCTGTGTTTCATGCATTCGTGCAGCAGAAAACACTGGTTTCTCTCTCCACCTTGGCATATCCTCTCGAGGGAGTGCAAATTCCTGATTTCATTGAAAACCTGCCTGCCTCTCACCTTTACCTTGCTCTTACCTCAGCTGCTCCAGCAGCCTTTTCCAGTCCCCCTGCCAAAGGCCTTTCAATCCTCATGCTGCCTGTGGTCTGTTCGTAGTCCAGACTTGGCACATTACAAAACACCATAATCAAACATATTAACATGGAATTGAGAAGCTGTCTTGAAAGAGACAAAAATCATCCCAGCCACTCCATCCTGCTTCTTTATTGCACGTGCATATGTGCAAGTCAGATGAAAACGCTGCTCAGAGGAGCGTATTGCCAATGGAAGAGACAGAGCAAGACGATTTCAGGGAGCCAGCTTGATTTGCGGTTGCACCAGGACCAAAAAATAAACGGCATCATTATCAGCAAATTGAAAACAGATCAGGGGCTGAGCACGGGCTTGAATAATAATAGGAGCCCAACACTGCTAACAGGGAACACGGGCTGGGGGAGTTCAGAAAGGGTTTGTCGTGATGATAGATATCGTCCCTGGATATTTATCCTGTGGTATTAAGCTGCTCACCAAATGCACTGAAAGCCTGATAGCCAGCGTCCATAAAATTCCTGTCTATGCTCCGGCAATACATCACCCTTCAGCCTCCGCGGCCGCAGGGCCCCCACTGCCAGCAGAGGGGTTTTTTGCCTCCGGGGGGGGGAAGCAGTGAGGCCAGGCAGCCCCAGCCCTCTGTGACCCATTTCCAGGCTACTTCCATGCCGCAGACAGATGGCAGCTGGCGTGCCCGTGGTTCAGGGACGTGGGTCAAAGTCGGGGCTGGTTCACCAAAGAAGTTCACTGAGGGTTACCGGGAACAAGCGCTTGAAAGCCACAAGTATTTAAATGACTGTCTACAAAGCTTGGGGTTAGACAATGCCAGGAGGCAGGAAAATTTGGGGTGGAGAGTAGGCTGCCTCTGCCTGCCTCAGAGACTCTGTGGTGGCAGAGGATCCAGCAGGGACCTCATCTGGCCACCCTCCCAAGGGACTTTAATGAATCCCCCCCCCAGCAGACCATCCATAATTCTCCACATCTTCTTACTCTATGTGCATTTCTCTCTCTCTAGTCGGTTATTTTCCAGGTTGCTGATTTTGACAAAATCATATATAAATAAAATGTTCTTGAGAATTTTTTTTTGGCAGAAAATACTGTTTTCTGCAACAATATTTATTAGCATTTGTTGACATAACGCTATAAATATACATTTTCTCATGTATCCTAAAATTTAAAGCTGTGGGGAAGGACACCAAAGCTTCAGCTTTTTCCCCCTTCAGAGAAAGCTTTTTCCATGAAGCCTCCTGCAGGTACCAGCTCCACAGCACACCAGATGAGACAAGGCAAAATAATGGCTCAAGGGATTCCAATTCAGCATCCCTGCCCATGAGACGATAAACGTATGTTCTAGTGGGGTTACAACAGGCAGAATATAAGATATCTGAGCCTCTACAGCACTACAAGCACCCCACACCTTAAGGCCCACCTGTGGTGTTCCCAAGCCCCCGATGCACGGTCAGACCCCATTCCTTCCCAGCCCGAACCCCAGTGCAGACCATGCAATCTGTTTCCATTGACAGCCAAGGCTTGCCAAGCTGCCAAATTGGCTGTTTCCTTGCCAGGCCCATATGTCCTCATCCTAAAGGAAAGCAGAAGCTGTAGATTAAAATTCCCACAAAAAACAATCCTTATATTAAATTTTTGTTAAGGGCTGCTTCAGAAGTGCCTGAGATGTCATTTCTGCAAATGGGGTCCCAAAACCTTGCCATATCAGATGTTTTAATGCCCACAGAAATAACGCTGCTCTAGCCTCTACAGTTTGTCTCATCCAAGCCTGAAAAACTCTGCATATCTTCTCTACAGCCTGCAGCATCACTGAGCCGTGAGGGGGAATACTGCATGGAGCAGGATACCTCATACAAGTTAACTGATGTGCCTGAGAGCATACAAAGAATTAGCCATGAAGTCAGATGAAATCCCAGAAACCCTGAATTTTGACACTACATATTTCAGTCTAAAGCAAATGGGTGACTGATTCCTTCAGGCAACTCTGGAAACCCAGGCTCCAACCACAAGAAGGGCACTTGGTTAGGGGTGGGGGAAAAGACTCGTGTCGCCGAGGCAGCTCCAAGCATCAGGAGTTCTGGATTCAGTTCCTGACAGTTTGTTTTTCCTTCCCCTGTATGTACTCAAGTACTCTTTAATTTAGCTTGAGTGACAATTCCTGCCTCAGAGGTGGTTGGTGAGCAGCCAGCAGCAACCCAGTAATAAAACACCTTCCCATTGCTGATAAGAGAGCATAAGGGAATTGTGCTGTGAAGCACCCGCCCTGGAGAAGGAATGCAGGTAGCCTGCGATGGATCAAGCCCAGCTTCCTCACCCCCTCCCTTCTTTCCTCCCCCAGAGTAGCCTGAGCGGAGCAGAAACCCCCCCCTCCCTTGCTGGTCTTGCTCATTTGACAGCTGCTTTTTTGATTTTGGCTAGAACAGCCTGCGGTCAGGACAAATGCCTACAACGCTGCCCGCTTACCCTCTTGCCTTAGCCACACGGGAAACTGGGCTCTGTGGGGGCTGCCCCTCTACCCAGGGTCTGGGGGGCTCACTCGGGAATCAGCTACACCAACAGTCGGGCTCTGTTCTATGGTTTTTAGAGCACAATTCAGCTTCTGCACAAAAGCAAAAGCTGTGTGGCCACCACACACCATGGCCTGGAGCATCATTTACACCCGGCAGCACAAACAGGACATCAGGACCGAGCACCCCAACATCACACCAGCTGGTGGACACTCAGAGGCTACCATGGACCATTTCCAATTTCCCAGGTAGCCACGTAACAGGGAACTGGTCAATGCCAAAGAGAGATGGGCTTCCATTTCCACTCCCTAGCACGTGCCTGTTTTGGCTGTGAAGTAATGTGGGCAGCGCCCTGCAGAACACACGTGGCCCTGGGCAGGTGCCTTCAACAGTGGTAACCACAAACAGCTAAAATTATTATTACAAGATGGTCAGACACATGGTTATGAAGTCCCAGAGTCTGGCTGCTTGCCCTGTTTTATAGCAGGATATAGGAAGGCAAAGCCTATATGCGATATTTCTGTGCATTGGCCCAAACCACCACATCATCCCAGATGCCCACAGGAGGCCATCCCCACTCCAGCAGGACACACACACACCCCAGTGCAGGAAAAGAGGTGCTGTAAAATCTCTGAAGCACATGATTAGGCCATGAAACTATACACTTGATCACAGCTAGATCATGAGGCAGGAACATAGGAGTTTAAAGGATGAAAACCTGAGGATGATCTTTCAATAGTAGCTGAGAAAAACACTGCTTGCTACCACAGCCCAGCTGCTGCCAGCTTGTGCAGAACAGACACATCAGCAAGAAACAGCTCAACCCCCTCCTTAAAATATTTACATTTTTTATTTTTTCTCCTCCCTCCTAAATTTACTATTGAAATCATTGGGATTGTCTGAAAATTTGGCTATGAAAACAATATTATGCAGAGCTCCCTCCAGAACATTTACATCTCTATTTCTTTTACATCTTTCTTTCTAGTGTCCAGCAAGCTGTGCGCTCCAAAGGGAGCTCATCCCATAAGTGGTAGGATCAGCTCGCAAATGCTGCCTCCAGGTCCAGCATCCTCCCAGGCAAAGCCAAGCCTGTTATTTCTAGGAGCACAATCAGACCGCAGCAGCATTTCCAGCCAAGCAGAGATGAAGTAACAGACTCGGTCTGGTCCTGTTTGGCTTCGGTAACTACCAATAAAAAGCAAGAACCTGGAATGGTCACAGGCCTGCTGATAATTTGGGATGTTTCAATTTGTGAAACAAGCTCCATGTTTCTCTTATGACTAGCTGTGGAATAACAAACACACTGATTTAGTTTCACTGCTGCCTGGATTGTCAGTTTGATTTGTTCGCAGATGTTTAGTGTTACATACTGCTTTACAGAGACATTCAGCAAAGCAGAAACTCAGAGAGCTCCACAGGCACTGAGTTTCCTACAGACTTCAGTTGCTGTAGCTACAACTTTTCAGTTGCTGTACTTACAAGTTTTTCATGAAATTGAATAATGGAGTCTCCCCTGAGTCCTCTTTGCCCCCCCCCCGCTTTTTTTTTTGGTGTGTGTGTAAGGGTTCTGTAAGTTTATATTGCTTCATCAGTTTAGTTCCCTGAAGATTTTTCCCTTCACTGGAATCATTAGTGAGGTCTTCTCCCCTCTCTCTTGCCACTTTCATAAAATATACTGGAGCACATTTACCTCTAAGAAATTGTAAATTTAGATTAAATTAGTTGCCACAGTAAAATAGATTGGATAGAGGAGATCAAAGGAAACTCATGTAGGTATAAAGGGAAAAGTTTCATAACATTTGTTCCCTTAGAAAAAACAGGTTAAAAAAAAGGAATAAAGAATAGAATGAAAGCTACTGAAAATAAGGGTGTTGACTACAAATGTTGCAGCCAACACCCCAGCCAGTGAATAAAGGTAGTGCACGTGCTTTCTGTTGCTCAGAGACTGATAGGATGTTCTATTCTTTGCAGGAGAGCTTGAGCTTTAATTCATTGCTTGACATTATTTTTATTAGTAATCTGAATGGCTCTGGAAAGAAAAGGGTTTAAATTACAAAAAAGAAAAAAAAAAAAAGGTTCAGACTCAACGGGCTTTGTGAACCCATAAAACAGTTTGCAAGGTTCATAAAACCTCAAAAGCCAGAAAATCCTCCACCCCCAATTTCCTCCCTATTTCAGCTCCAGCCTTACTTCAGTTCATTGTAGGAAATTATGAGCCCTCTCCTCTAACGGACTGTAACTTCTATAACTTGGAGATAATTACATTGCCTTCACTCTTCCTCAGCATCTCCACACTGGACTGAGCAGAACTCCCCATGTAACAAACCTGACCCTCCTGCTTGCTTTCCAGTTGCAAAACAGAGCTGATGGGGGTTCTGGGCTTTGCTCCGATGCCAAGCAATTTTTCACACAACAGCATATGAGTCCCTAATGACTTGTTTTCTATTTGTTTTTCCATTCTGCTGAATAATATATATATATGTATTCAGTTCTTGGGCAAAGGGAGTGTATCCCTATACTGCATCACCAGCTGGGTGCCAAGTGGTCTGGGGGGAATAGCAAGGTTTTATATTTTAACTCAAGCAGCAAGCTCCTAAGAGCCATAATTTCTTGTTCAGTTAAGCCCCCCAAATGATATTTTTAGAGGGAAATAACTTCCACTGAAAAACAGCACCTGGGAGAATTCGGAGGGCACCAAATTCCTGGTAAATCCCATGACCCAGCACATGCACCAGGGCTGGTGCAGCCCATAGTCTTCAGCTCAGGCCACCACCAAGCCCCGCCTGCCCTAGCAGCAGGTGGTTTCACGCCCCTTCTGTGAAACTTTGCTGCAAAGGAGTGTGCTGTGGGCAGACAAAAGAGGCTGATGCACACTGCCCAGACTGAGAATATCAAAGAACAATGGAAAGGTGAGCAAAACATCTCCCAGCTGATGCCAGTGAAAGTCAACCAGACACCTGTCACCCCTGAACACAGGCAGAACAGCAGAACTCTACATTTTATTAAGAAAAATGCATACATTGGTCTGAGGAAGGCAGCAGCACCAGAAGCTTCAGCTCTAACAGCATGAGGCTGGCAAAGATACCAGCTCCCGCAGCAAGAGCCATGCCACCTGCAGGTGCTGGGGCAACAAGCAGGGGTCCCAGCACACAGCAAGAGGCAAGGGAACAGTGCCTCAGCTTCACTCCTCCCCAGGAAAAGGCTCCCTAGGCTTTGAAACAAGTCTTTACCACCCAGCTATCATCTAGAACATGATAGGAGCGTAAAGCGAACTGAATACTTTGCAGTAAACACTTGCTAATCAGTCTTGATAAACAGAAGCATAGTTAATTGGAATTTAATTGCTGTATTAGTCATTTACCAAACATATGTCTTGCATTAATGGTGGCTTTTCCTCTTCCCACAAACCACATTCAGTTTTCTCACAGAAAATAAATTCCTCTAAAATCTCCCGAAGATCCACGATCCTTCATGCGCAGCAGCTCCGTGTCCACAAGAAACGCCGAGCTGTGTGAAACGTGGTACTAATCACAGCGACTGCCAGCAGTCACAGACCTTTATGCAGAGAGGGAATTTTAACTCACTGAAACAAATGACTTACTCATGGAAAAGGAACCCCCCATTTTGCAACCACCGCATTCAAGCAGGCAGACAGCTCCTTTCTGCAAGCCAACAATACAGATAAGTGGCTGCAATTTTCTCAAGTTGCCTTTAAAACACGGGTTTATTTTCAGTTTAGCCAGAAATGACCTCGTGTGACTTTGTTTCTAGCCTCTCCTCCTCAGTCTGCAAATTATTGTTCTGTAATAAGCAGGAGGATCTAATTCATGTTACCAGCACGGTGTAACTGATGTGCTATTTCTTGGAAAGAATCAGGCTGCCAGAGTCCAGGGCTAGAGTCTGAGAGTACTCAGAGTTACATTCATTACACAGCAAGAGCAACTGAGAAAAATAAACACTTCTAGAGCCTATGACTAATCAAAGCTGTAAATTTCAACCACTTCTTAGAGTCATAGCTTAGCAAAATGACACAGGATGTGTTACATATCAGAGGGCAACCTTTAAAGAAGGACTTACACACTGGGGAAAACTTTTAAACAGAACAGGATGAAGTTTGTGCCTTTTTTTTCATGTGGTTCTTATAATTAACCAAAAACTGTCACAGAAAATCATCCTGGAGGTCTGGATTCAATCCAGATTTCTAACACATCCAATCATCTTTTCTGCTGCAGTATCCACAGTGTCAGTTAAATAATTAGAACTGGTGAACAGCTTTTCAGCATTTTTTCCAACCATTCACTTCCCTGTTTACAAGCTTCCTCTGGGTGGATTTTGGGGATTTACCCCTCTTAATTTAATAGAGCCCAACATAATTTCTCCCAAGGGACCAGAGCACCAGGTGACTGCCAAGCTGCTCTTAACACTGGCTACCCAGCACAAGTAATTTAATGCTGAGGCTTTGTGCCTTTTTTTTTTTTTGTGGCACATGGCATGGTTTGTGATTGTGTGACCTTACTTGACTTTAATACATTACCTTCATTTCAGAGTGAAACAAAACCCAAAATTTATTTCCTCACAAAATTAGCATTGGCCACAGGCTCAAAAATCACTCTCCATCAACAACGTAAATCTTCCCATGTGCAAGAACTTGCAGAACAGCAGAAAGGGAAAGCTGCACAAAGGGGCCAGATGGTAATTTAGCCTCTGGTTCAACAAATGGTTTGCAAACAGCTTTCAGTTTCACAACTACCTCTCCATATGAGGATAAAGTACAATGGGTCCTTGAATTATATTTAGGTCCAAATATTTGGCTGTTCAGACCTGGATCTTGGTTTGTTCCATCACAAGGATCCACACAGAGGGAACCTCCACACTGAAACAGTTTGGCTCTGCATGCCAGGCATGGGCTGCCATTCACTGAGGGTCACAGTTGATTCCGCGACATGTCCAAAATTCTCTCAGACATCACTATTAGAAGAACAGCTGGGATGAAAATATGGATCAAGGGAAATGTTGTACACATTTTCTTCTCCGTTTTCTTACTATCACTTCATGGCTTTACTTGCATTCAATCAGTAAGAAAAATGTTAGGAAACATGTAGACACAAGTGTGTTTAGCCATGTCAATATCTGGGAAATGCCTGCTGTGCAACAAATGTGGAAAGAAACAGCCAGTGTCTGCATCTTTTACAGTAAGAGAACAATCTCTTGTCAACTTGATAAACATTTTAAAAGAAAAGATGTAATGGAGCAGCAATATATTCATATTTTAGACTAGTCAATGGTGTACTTGATGTACTGGGTTGTATGAAAAATCTTTAAACAGACTGAAGTTGCATTATATGATAGTTCTTACACCAAACTGCTTACGCTAAGCAGTGACTACCTCCAGCTCTACTTGCAGTGTAATTGTGGAACCACAAGCCTGGAACGGTTAATGTTGGAAAGGACCTCAGCTCAGGAGGTCATCTGGTCCAAAAGGTTCACCTTCTCCACGAGTCAGGTTGTCTCCTGCCTATATCCTGACAAGGCTACGTTGATTATACAGAGCAGTCTGCAAGAGCAGCTAACATACTCACTCATTCTTAGTTTTGTTTTTGATTCACGTTGGCAGTTGTAGATGCAGCCTGCTCTCCAGGTATTCACGTGGAAGTGACTGAGACACGCCAAATTTACCAGCAGCTTCTCATTAGTGGCTCTTCCTTGATTATGACATCTGCTGAGGTTGATGACAATAACAGAAGAAAATGTGAAGTTCAGTCATTTGGAAATGACTTAAGTGGAGGCCGTTCTGCACAGTATGATGTTGAAATGAATGATTGAGGCCAGATTTATAGCTCAAGCAGTCTTGCATCTGTGTTTCATTTGAGAACAACCAATATAAAAAAACACCTTAAAAAAAATCTTAATCATTTCCCAACTGACCAAGACCTCTGGATATTCTGTCAGCAATATAATCTAGACCACAAAATGTTGTTGAAAGGAATTTCCAGAGCAGTTATATGGCTAGTCCAATGAACTTGTACTAGTCAAGGCTGTCAGTATGCCACTTTGGGCTCTACAGAAAAGTCTTCATCCACCGGTCAGTAAAAGTCCCTAAAACTCTCCTGGAGAGGACAAGGAGACCATTCACAGACTTAGATATGAAGAAAGTTTGGAAGCAGCTTATATCTTCCCTTCTTTGATAACTAGTGTCCATTCTGCAGTCTGGCTGCTGTAGTTCCTCCCCCAACACCCTCCACAGCTCAGTATGATTGAAAAGCATGCAGCCATAGGAGAAGAGCCAAGAATTTGGTGGCCAGACTTACTAAATTAAGTTTTTCAGAGTTATGCAAAACTCCTTTCATTTGCATTGATGTTTTCTGAGTGTTGGATACTTGCCAATAAACATCTGGTCCACTGAAGGCTCACAATGAGGACAAACTGAGCTTAAACTGTACTTACAGCTACCTAGGTAGACCCCATACACAGCCCAAAGCAGAAAGCTCAGTCAGAACTACGTAACAATTAACATGCCACATAATTAACAATGGTCCAAGGAGATCAGATTTTTAAAATAGAAGACATCAAGCCAGCCAGCGTAAAACATATGCATACTGATTTTCCACAATAGTTAAGCTCCTAATGAAATGCCCAATCACTTTCACAGGGAGAGTTCAGCCACAATACAAAAATGCACTTATATTTCTGCAATGTTCTCAGAAGGACAGAAAAATAATGTTCCCGAGGATGCAGCTCTCCTGCTTCCACACCATGTAAGGCAAGGCGATAAGACAAAAGTCTTATCCAAGATACGGTAGTTAAGTATGCAGAGCAGAGACATTTCTAAAGAAGTTGAGGAATCCCTGCCAGCAAAGGGAGGTTTTTGTTATTTTTGCATACATTTGAAGTCCATAGTCAGGTCATAAACCAAGATGTTGGTGATTAGCTTCAGAACTCCCATTTGCCAGTATTATAAACCTTTTTGCTAGGAATCATCTTCGTTACCTGCTTGCCAGACCCTCCCACAGGCTCCTTGGGAAACTTGATGAGTTTTGGTGGAAAATTTCTGACAGGATTTTCTGATGGGTTTCTGTACTCCCACAACTGTCCTCCTGCACACTGGCAACATTTAGCATTGCATTTGCAAGAAGCAATTGGAAAAGAGTAGAGATACCTCCCCCTTCTCACCATCTTCCCCACCCCCCTTCTACATGCAGGAAGGTGGAGTACATTGCCTGCAGTGATGGAAACTCGGACTGAGAAAGGGGAGTTCTCTGAGCATATGCCTATTGCTTATAAAATAAATTGTTTACTACAGTAAAGCATGAAGCACATAGTAATATAGAAAACTTTTGCTGTATTTATTTCTAAACAAGAACTCCCTGCTCGGAAGAATTTACCATCTCCATTTGGCACCATGGTCATGCAAAATTCACATTCCCCATGCGCTAAATGCACATCTTAACACGCACTTCATGTGCTGACTTAGCAACAACATGACCTCTGAATTTTCCATGTTGTCTTGGAAAGTAGTATTAACCACATAAAAGTGGAAAACAGTAATCAATTGCAAATAACTCAATGGCATCTTCATCACAAGGCTAAGAGGCTCTTCTTTCTTGAGCATGGAACAAAAAACATTTTAAAGTGAGCTTCCTACATTTCAGAAATCTTGTGAGCTAGTAAAATTTGTGAAGCTCTCGGAGGGTAAGTGGCATGCTCATGCAAAGGCAAATGAGCATTTAAATCACCAGTTGTGGTGGCACATGCTGAATGCCATGTGGCTGAACAAGAAACAGAAGAACTGACTGGGAGCCTGATCTGGTTTTACCAGACTGATTGTTCACAGATTAACACATTCCTGTTGTCCACATGAATCTTTCTGGGACAGGCTCCAAGTCTCAAGAGAAGTTCACATCCATGCCAGTGAGAAGGCTGCCTGATAAGCAAGTGCTTGTGCTCAGAGCTGGTCCTGTGGGGAGCTGAATGCCTCAGCTACAGGCGTCAATATTGCTGAGGTGCAACCCTAAACAGACTAGCACTTCATTTGGTGATCGACAAATGACATCTCAATTATTCAGAACCACTTGTGTTGGAGATAACTCCCAAATTAGGCCACAATCCAGTAAACTGCAGACTTCAAGGTAAATGTAAGGGCATACCCCTAAAGTCAAGAGCTGCTCTGATATACAAGAAATGAGAAGTGCTTTGCTGAATCAGTGGTAATTACAAAGAAAGCAACAGTCTGCAGTAAAGGCCCCAGAAAGGCATCAATTTTTGGCAAGCTATGACTATTAGCAAACAAAAAGCAGTAACATCAAGACAAAGTAATTATCTGTACAGAAAGCTGTAATATGAAACATGTATAGCAATGAATAAAAAACTTTGTGAAACTGTCCATTTCTCACTTAGATGCATGTGAACAAGTTGAAACAAACCAAAGATAAGCCAGGAGTTCTCAACACTGGTGCTAATAGCCTTTGAGAGCCTGGACAACACCTCTCAAAAGATATTTTCATAACAGATGCTCTTTATTTACTTGAACTTCCCCATTGGCAAAGACACTGACCAATTTCTTCTCTGGTTTCAGATTTTCTGGCTACTCCATCTTATTGTAAACATCAGTGAAAAACATATTTATTTAGAAGCACTCCCCTGGGATGACCAATGAAAGTTATTTCTCAAAAACCTGAAGCTTGGGCCAAACTTGAGAAGAATTCTTCGGTGTCAAAGTCCTGTGATTTTTGTCCTACCTCTTCTTCATGTGTAGGATGTTTTGTCCAGAGTAAGTGTTCAGGAAAGGAAATTGGAATTTTGGATTTTGTTTTAAGCCCCACTACTTGATAAAAGAAAGTTTATGGGAGCAGCAGCACAGGGTTAGCCAAGCACCAGGACACTCTGGAGCAAGAAGACGGGAAGGGTTCACATCAGTGCAAGCTGGGGCTCTGGTTCTGCTGGGGACACAATCCTGAGCACTGAACAGGGAGCTCCTGGGCAAAGTGATGCATAAGTTTGGCAGGCAGGTTTTGGTATAGGTTTCTCAAACACTGAAAATTCTGAACTCCTTTCTCTCCTCTGAAAAGAAAAGAAAAAAATCAATAAAAGTTAATGCTCTGGACAGAAAAGCTTTCCCTGGAGCTTTCAAACTGCCTGCAGGGGTGTTTGGTACCAGCCCACTGTGGGAGCCAAGTGCTGCATTCCCAAGCCGCTTGGACAACCCCAAACCTAAACAGTCTGAAGTGGAAGGGGGGAGCTACCCATCCATGCTTGATTCACGACTGTACACAGCCTGCTTTTCATGCACAGGAGGGTGGATAGAAGGCTGGTGGGAGCTGGAGTGTCCCACACAGTAATGTTTCCCTCAGATGTAAGCATGCTTTATTTCACACCACAAGCTCCAACAGCAGCAGCATCTGCCTGCTTCTTTGATTAGCAAATCAGCAAATCAAGAGTCCAAAGTCTTCCTGCTGAGCTGAAAGCCAGTTGTTAATAGCCAGGCTTTGGGCATTTCCAGATGGCATGACATGAGCTGGAGAAAGCTGATTACCAAGTAGTTGCAAATAGTTTATCAGGGAAATTATTTCCATCAACTGGCAAAATGGCAGTTTTCCATCAGGCTCCACAAGTTCTTCACAGAAAGATAATATCCATCATTGTAGGCTTGCCATTTCTTACAAAAATTACTCTTGATCACTATCCCTGTGCTCACCCATGTACTCACAGCAGCCCAGCTGAAGAGGAAAGCTGCTCAGAGGGGCCATCATGCACAGAGCACCAGTTGTATCTCCCATGTGCTCAGCATCCTCCCCATATGCCTCATGACAGTATTTATACCCATCCCCACTTGAGCTATACTGAACAAAAGCCAAACCAACCATAACATAGAAGCTTACAGTGTAGCTAGCATTAAAATACAGTTCATGGATTATTGCTCCACAAGATCCCAGCCTCAGTCAGCACTCAGGAAGGACAGGACTCATTTAACAGCTTCTCACTGTTTTCTTTCAAACTCCCTTGCTCAGCATGGGCTCCTCAGCTTTGCTGTCTGCACAGTGCTCTTACTTTCACCTCCCTTCACGTATCCTGCTCACCACTGTTCAGTCTCAGTGCCCCACAAACACTAAATTTAACATGCTCCTGTGAGGGTAGGGCAGAATTACCCCAATTTACAGACAAGACCGCTAAAGGACAAGAGTTGCCATGCTGAGAAATCAAAGCCCAGTTTCTTCCACCTAGCTTTAGGTACCAACCTGATGTGAGGTCATCATAGCTCACTCACACTTCCCCCAGATGAGCACTAATGACAAATGTCTACCTACCTGCCCATCAGTCCTGTGCCATCTTGAGCATGTTTTGGGACATGGATACAGTCTTTACACCATATTCCTATGATTTGACGAGCATAATTCATGCTGACCATAACAGCAACTCCCGAACTGCTCTGCAGCACTGCACATCCCCTCCAGACAGCCCCAAACCACCACAAGACTCTTTTCATCCACTCAACACACAAGTTGACAGTGATTAAGCGGCCTCACATGCAACCAATTACCCAACTTCTCAGGCAAGTCCCCAAGACTCCACACTTGTCTCCATAACACATTTTGATCATGATGGATAACCCATCTTTGGCACTGGCAAATCCCTCCTGGGACAGGTAACTTTCCTAGAGAGGTACAGGCTGTTTGTGCAGCTTTCAGACATGTATAAAGCAGAATCTGTGAGAGAAAGAAGGCCCAGAGCAGGTAAAACTGGATGAATCTGACCAAAAGTGAACACAGACAGATAGGAAGAAAGAGCTCCTAGACCAAGGAGTAGTCCAGGCAAGACTGACAGATTTCCCATTATTCGAGGCCATTAACAGTAGTTTGGACAGTTCAGGAAGGAATAATTGACTTGAGTTTTTGCATGCATCATGCCAAATGACTACTGCTTCAGCTCTACTACACCACAGAATTGGCTCGCTGCTATAGCATTCCTATGTGCTGTATTTTACAGATACCATTTCAGCTACAGAAGCTGCTCTTTTTTAACACTCATCTTAGTCTTGCTCATTAGGTGGGAAGCATTACCTTACTCACACCTGACTGCCAAATCAGCCAGGCCCCATCCACTCCCTGCTGACATGGCCTGCAGCCATTAGTATTACAAAACACTGCTGCGCCCCCTGTCCTGGGCAGAACATCAAGGTACAGAGAGCAAATGCAAGTGATCCCCCACAGAAATCCCACTATATTCTTTGCCAAAAAGTTCACTGAGCCTTTTGGTGCAAGTTGCCTTTTATTTCAAAAGAAGGCATCAGAACCACAGGAGGCAAGAGGGAACATGTTAAACCTAGCAGCACATTTATGCCCTTGTGCTCCTGGAATTTGATCAGGAGCATAGCTAAACATGGAGCTGGCACTTACTGTCCCACAGGAAGCTTTAGCAAGGGAGAGAGCACTGGAGCTGATGGAAATCAGGTACTTTTCTTATTACACGGTTGAAACATGGCCAGGACAAAAGCTAGTGCTGGAGCCAGGAAGCCCCCATGTTCCTGCCACCCAGCATCAGGGTGTCTGCACGTGCCCTCTGTTCTAGTGACACTGCAGGCTAGAAGGACCATGCTCTTTCCCCAGACAACTTCTTCCTGCCATAAGATCTCAAGGAAATTTTCCCATCAGCCTTGGGTTTTGCTTTTATTTCATGGGAATGTTCTGGACAGTCAGCTGAAGTGAAGAACCAACTCCCCTGAAACCAGCCACAACCTCCCTGACCCATGTAAAACCCAGGTGTACATCTCCTTCCATAGCAGCTCTGGAGAAGCATCCAGGAGGAGCCACCACCAGCGGAGATGAGAGGCAGTCATTCCTCTCAGCCTGCTCTGTATCACTTGCAAGCAGATTGTTCCAATATGTTGTGTTGGTTTTATGAGACAGAAGCGTCCATTGGGACATAAGGTGTAATTATAGAGCAATTTCAATTAAGAGTCAAACTATGGTCCAATAAGGTAAAAAGGTCAGTGCTGTATCTAGTAATGCAGCTGGATGGTGGTTTTGCACTTGGCTACAAAACGAAGGGAAATCCTAACTGGGGCCAAATATATCCCTGTCTTCAGTCATGATTTTCTGCCAAGCATCAATCCCAGAGCACATTCTGAAAGGATATTTGCCCAGATTTACAGTTTAAAAAATGCCTTGTACTATTCTTTTTTTTAGCAGGTTCAGGCTGCAACTTCAACTCTTTCCAGTGAGCTTTTTTCTCCTTCCCAGGCTTTGATTACAAAATAACTAACATGAACAGATTCTGTTCATGGTGAGAGTCTCAGCTGTCAAGTATTAGATTATAGCAGAAAAACATCAAAAAAGCTAGCGTGCTGTCCTGGTGTCTTTTAAACAAAGTTCAGGAACAAACTCAGAAAACACTCACCGGTTTATCAACAGTGGGAAATTATCTCAGAGCACCTCCTAGGGGAAGGAGGGTGAGAAAACATCTGGAAGGGATAAAGCACTAACTAGGACAACAAATAGCATGGCATTCAAAAGGGAATCTTAAGACAGCAATTTTTGAGCTCTAAAATTCCCTAGAAAATTCCATACACTCAAGCTCTTCCCAGTGCTTTGGAGAAATTAACATAAAAAAATCAATATAATGGGCCAAAGCGACAAGTATACAGAGACAGAGGCTGAATAGGAGATCAGCTAAAAAAAGCCAGAAGGAAAGGGGAGGCCAGAAAAACTCAGATGGGGGCTGGGACAGGGGCTGTGGATTAGCCCTGGCAGTGGAGTTGCTTATAGGGGGTCTCACGAGTGGTTTAGGACATTTACAAAGCACTACATCTTTCCCAGAATTCAAAGAAATATCAGGCAACAGGACGTTTTTCCTTCAAGTGGATCTTACCCTGGAAGTAAGTGTTTCCAAGAACTGGAAATACCTGGAAATCTCATGTTTGCTTCTGCATAGTCATAGATATGCAAAGGATTACAGATTTAATGAAATCCTCAGCTTCTCACACAGGGCCTGCAAAAAGGCTGCAGGTACTTCATGAACATTGCTAATCTCAAATGCTGGAGACAGCAGCAAGCTTTCTGTCCCAGCCCCCTCCTGCCTCTGCCACCAGCTGGGATACTATCTATCCTCTTAAGTTTTTGGCAAGTTCAAGAAGGGAATCTGGTTTTAAGACTGACATCCAAAGGGTCAGGCACTTCTTTGCTCATGTCAGCCAACCACACCATGTCATCCAGTTTTAAGTGGAAATAGTTTTTTAGGTCTTATAACCGTACAAGACGGCATCCAGGGGTGCAGCATCTGTGTAGGTAACTCCAGAAATAGATGATGCAGCCTGTGGAAGCAAAGACTGGGTCACAGCAGTGAATTTTGCATTAGATTATAATAGCTGGGCCTTTCCAAATGGGCAGACTTCTGAAACAGTGCTCATCTGATGTCTGCTAAAAAAAGATTACCTTGGACTAGGTGAACAGAAACACAGCACAGAGCTATGCCAAGGAGATCTGGACAGAGAAAATGGCTCTGAAAAATGACATGAAAAGCAGAATTCAAGGCTCTGAATTTACCGCCCCTAGTCCACAGTGGAAATTGAATGAACCCTGAAGAACAAAATAAGAGATCCAGCATGTTATTACCTAAACGGTAACAGACCAAAGTAGGCATATGGCCACGCTGTCTGTGTCTCAGGTAGAACCAAAAGAAATGTATTTCTGCTGAGAAAAATTGATTCTGTGCTCCTTCTGGCATGGACAACATTTTCACCCCATTTAACACTAAAATATTAAATTGATGAGCTCAAAGCTGCCTATTGTCCAGAATTAACTTGCTTCCAAGAAAACTTTGACAAAGTAGTGTTTCTATAACAGATTGTAGATGTCTTATTTATCCTGACTTTCCAGAAAGTTGCCAAGGATGTTTCAATCTGAGCAGAAATTAACTAACTTGAACTTGCTCATAGGAGCTCTCTGAATCGCTATTGACTTCTGAGACAGACTTACACTATGGAAAAAGGAATTCCTGGGAGAAGAGCTGTCTGATAATGGACACTAACAGTGCCCCCTAAATATACTCATGCGCAATTGAAACAAATGCAGCAGCAGGCTCATTTTGTTAAGGTGCTTAGAAGACATTAAATCCCTGGGCAATCCCATCATAGTAGAAAAGGGCATCTTAAACTCCTGATGAGTTCACTTCTGCAAGCAATATCCTTTATAAGCACCGGCAGTACACTGACAGGATACTTTGATGCAAAAGCAAGCACTGATTGCTTGAGCCTCATGCCAACAGGAAACCTTGTCAGCATCAGCACTGAGACAGAAACCTCCAGCAGCAGTGCAGGAACAATACGGTCCAGCTCTCAGTTATGATGCTGGAGCCGGAAACATGGACAGAATAAAATATAAAATCTGGGAGTGCCTGATGGCCTGCAGCTGCACAAATCCTGAGAAAACTGCCTTGTTTCAAAGGTGCTGTGCAAGAGGACTAGCCACTTGAGCTCTGCTTCTGATGATCCCCAAGCCAAAAGGAAGAGAAGGTGATCCTTAGGGATTCTGAGTAAAAATGAAGGCAGCAGCTTTACACACTAGCAACTTGAATTAAACAGCTTAGGAAAGTGTTGGCTAGCAATTCACAGCCTTCTGCACCTGACAGTGCAAGAATCCAATTGGTTTGGATATCTTGCCACTTCCAGTTTGATGTGACATGGGAAACAGCTTCTCCTTGTCCTGACTGCTATTTGAACCCAGCATTTAAATCTCAAAGGAAGATGCTTCCTTAAAGATGCTAGTTTCCTAACACAAGGCACATACCAAACAACACCCAGGGCTCTAGCTAATTAACCTTTTATCTCTTAAGCTCTGTGCCCTGTTGCTGGAATCACACCATGAAAACACCACTCTTGCTCCTGCACCTGGTTTTCCATCCTTCCCTGTGATCCTAGTTAGTGCCTTTGGCTGAGAGTCTCAGTTCCCCTCTCCAGACCAGCCCCGTGCACTCAGCTTCCCCCCAGCCCAAGAGCCAGATGTGGAGCTCAGCCTCAGGACCACTTTGCTTTTCAGTCTGAAGGGTTGCATCAGCAACTACCAACTATTATACTTCAAAATGATTTGACTTGCATACATGTGATCACCTGAGAGGTGCTCATGCTGCTGGCAAAAACAGACAGCAGCGAGCCTAAAGCTTGCCCTATGGATACAGCCAAGGAGGCAGGACAATTCTCAGCAGGAATGCCTCCAAATCACACTGAACACAAGGATCGGCCCAGGAAGCCAAGCTGCTATACACAAACCATAAACTGTCTGTCAACACCCAGAACTGATCCTGCTCAACTCTCTAAATAACCCAGACCTACGCTGTTCTGGTGAATCTCCAGAGTTCTGGCAGCATTTCTTGGACTGCCCATCTCCAGCTGGGAATACTGAGACCTATACTGAGACCTATATTCTGCTTACACACATTTCAAAAGCAGAAGCTGGAGAGACAAGCATCACCCATTTCTAAAGCCTTACCTGCATGGATGTACCCACAAGGTTTGAGGACAAGCAGCAGTTCATTGCTCTCTCTGCCCAGGTAAGAAGTCTGCTGAGCATGTAGGAAGCTTGTGGCTCCCAACAACCTCCTCAAATGCCAGGTGCAGGTGGAGCAGTACAGCACACTGTCTGGGACCTGTGAGTAAATGAAAAAATGCAGGAAAACCTAGCACCCGCATCAAGGAATTAGGGAACAA
Source organism: Oxyura jamaicensis (assembly GCF_011077185.1). Lineage (NCBI taxonomy): Eukaryota > Metazoa > Chordata > Aves > Anseriformes > Anatidae > Oxyura > Oxyura jamaicensis. The sequence continues at coordinate 18,888,928 of NC_048898.1, forward strand.
TTGCATTTTACATCATTTAAATTGAAGTCCTTACAACTCCTACCTGAAACACTTTGGAAAATATAGCCAAGGATGGCAGCCATGGACATGTTTTCCTGCTCCTATACAGAAAAACTGGTTTAATACAGTCCCGTGCACATCAGTTGCATACAGTTAAACAGGCTCAGCTTAGGGCTGTTAGGGAATCTGTTCACACAACTAGGGGTGCGTGTCATGGATTTGGGTTATATCTCATTTGCACAGCTCTCATCTGGGCTTCAGAGCTCTTTAAATATTATTCATAAAATAAAAGTTTCATGAAAGACAGCAGAGCAGAAGCTCTAAGAGTAGAAAAAGACAGCAATATGTTCACTGCTTCCAGTCTTGTTACAAACCGTGGTAGATGGCAAAGTTTCCAAATTCCCCTAAAATGCTGGAGTGCTGCAGGGATAACATGATGGATTTCAACTCAAGACACTAAAGAACTATCCAAGAAAACAAAGCCTTTGATTTACACTCCAGTAAATCTTCCTCTGGATTTATCTGCCCAGCTCTGAGATAACACGTAGATATTTCTTACACAGCCTAACATAAACAAATCTTCCACATGCAGTGAATAGAGGGGCAGCACGGAAAGCAGTTTGGGAGCATGTACTTTCCAGTGAACGGAAAAACACTTTGTCATTCACTCCGGGTTTGGCTTTCAGAAGTGCTGCCAGGGCACTGAGTGCTTGATATGCTCAGTCTGCTACCAAGAGCTGCATTTCAGCGCAGAGCTGCCTGCATCGCTGGGCGCTGCCCAGAAGAGAGGTCTGGTCAATGTCCCCTCACCCACTTCTGCTCTCCCCCAGCTGAACACAACAGAGCAGTGTGAGGGCTCTGGGCTGATGATGAAGCCAACCAGCACTCAGGCCAGTACATAAACCAGTATTACTGATCCCCAGGGGGATACTAGCCCAGGAAGGCAGACTGGCAGTTTTTCAGCAGTAAGTGAAACAAGCCTTCACAACTGAGCATCACACATCTGCCATCAGCTGCTCCGTGTTTCATTGAGGTTTCACAGGACAACGCTGCAACATCATGGACTAAGTTGGGATGGGTTCTCATTGAGCTGCACAAGCCTTACAGATAACATGCCTTTGTTCCCTAATTTTGCAAGTAGTGAGCCTAACCTGAGCAGTAATGAGCTCCCTGCCAGTCCTGGCTGGACCCAGCTCCTCCTGGCTCTCTCAGGCCCTGCCACCAGGCCACTCACCAGGGCTGGCTTTGAGCACAGCCCAGACCCTGCCTTGCCAGCTGTGAACACACAGGTGCTGAGCTGGGTGAGGGAAGAGATCCCAGCCCCACAGTTGTCTGCTTCACAATTCCTGCTGTGTCTGTTAGTTTTTTTCCAACTGCAATGTTTTAGGAACAGCTGAGCACTGGGGTCCCCCTTTTCCTGGAACAGAAAACCAAGCAACCCAGCTAGCACACAGCTGCTCCTTCATTTAGGAGGACAGTGTTTTGCATTTTGAGCTACTCCTCAAAAGCATGAGGAGGAAAAGCACTTGGATGACAATTGCCATAACAAAAGACACTTGGAAATAAAAGCAGAACACTCTGCATGCATCCTAGATGCTATTCCTGCAGCTGGGGTCTTCTGGATTTCTACTCCAGATGCTTTCTTCATGCAAGAAAACTACCTACTTCAGTCTGCTTGGAACATCTCAGGCACCACCTTCCTAAAGGCACAGGAATATTGTTGGAATAGCCAAATTAAGCCCAAGTAGCAATATGGGTTCTTCAAGCAATTTCTGCCCAGCAGTCACCCCGCAGACTCCTACCACCAAGTGCTGTGTGCAGACTCCTACATGCCAAGTGCTGTGTGCATGTTGCGCTGTAAGCGGTTAGAGATCACGGCTGGCGAGTGACAGCCTAACAGTGTTTGGCACTGACATATCTCAATATCTTTTCTCACGTGGCTGCACTGAACTGCCTCACAGAAGCTTGAAGCAATAGTTTATACCCACGTAGAAACTGCCACAGAACCATGCTGGCCATCCCAGGGCCATGTGGAAAGCTAAAGGAACCAGGTGAAAGCTCATTCCAGTTATTTTACACCACTGCCCTTCACCTACGCACTGGGAACAGACCAGGGGGATGGAGTGGAAGAAGCCATAGGACCAGACCATCCCCAGCACACCAGCTCCCACTACCACCACCAACCAACTGCTTAACAGAGACCCTGGATCTGGGGAGTTCTCGGACAAGCACAGCACTAAGAACATGCCTACATTTACATGTCCCAGGCGGCCACATTTCCTGTACTACGAGCCACGCAAGGGGAAGTTAGCTTTCTTCCTTCATCAATGCCTGGCTCTGCTCCAGAGGCTTTGGTTTTCTGTCCCTGCAGGCACTTCCTTGGGGAAACTGTTTCCTCACAGTCCATCTTCCTCTCATGCCCAGCCTGTGGGCGAGCAGGGGTTAGAGGGACCCCTCTCACAGCCCAGCCTGGACCCAGACCCACTGCAGTGCTCACTCATTTACACACTGCACCCCAAAGTTGCACTGGGGCTTCGCAGCAGCTTGCAGATGCAGGAAATCAGACTCCCCTCCTCCCAGACAGCGTGGCTGACACCTCCACCCCAATCCCTGACATTTAGCCAAAAGGCTTGTAGGGGAGAAGTTGGAATCCTCTCTCATCACACCCTCCCAGTATACAAAGTTTGTGTGAGAGCAGCAAAATTAACTAATTACCACACAGAGAACTCATTGGGAAATACAGCCACAACCATCCTTTCAGTGGAAATGCACTTCGAACAAGCCTGTGATGATCAGCTCTCAGCCTGAAAGCTAGTGTCACTGCAGGAGTCAGAGCTAGATTGACTAGCTGCAGCAACAGGGTCACCCCACAGGGTACAAATCACCCAATCTGAGCACAGAAGCAGGCCACAGCCCAGAGCAAACGGGATGTGTAGGAATGGCCACATCCCCCCAGGCCTGCCACAGGGGCTTAGGAAAGTGTAAGGAATGGGTCACAGGGAAAAAAAAAAAAGCTCATGCAGCACAGGGAGATGTGTCCGCACTGCCTGCTGGGCTGGCAATGCCAGCAGGTAAGGCAGGCCCACTGCACACAGAGCTCAGGACAAAGCAGCAGGTGGGTGGGCTGGAGCTGTGCAGCAGGACAGCCTGTAGGACACATTGCAGATCCGCTGTACAGAAAGGCTGAATTACACACTGCTCCCAGGATCCAGGTGACAAAGCTAAAACCTGCCCCTCTGGCAGCAGTGAGACCTTGGCAAGGAGCAGCTCAGAGCTTCAGGGGAGATACTGTTATGGAATAAGCCCCTTAACTGATCCAACCACTACTGAGAAAGCAAATGAGCAGAACAGCATTTCTACAAGCCTACTTCGCTAAATTTAGGGGATCATTACACAATACAGCTGATGAATAAATAGCAAGCAATATATTTTGTCAAATGAAACATTTACATCTTTAAAAGATATTCCTGAAGTATAGATTTGCTTCCAAACTGTTACAGGAAAGAAAGGACTTTCATTTCCATAACCTTCCTTATGCACCTACCCCCCATCCCAACAGCTGTACAGCTTCAGTTCTGCCTAATACCTCTCCAGATTTATTGGATGCCCTGCTACAAGCCTGATTGTTCCCTGTTGCAATTTGGCCATGGATGAAGAACGTGGGAGGGACCTATAATATTTTTTATGACTATTGTATGACCTTCTGTTAGCTCAACCAGATTAGTGTCAGGACTCTCCCCTGGGAGCAGGGCACACATCCCTTGAAAGAGATGCTCATGGAGAGACAGAGAGGTCAAAGCAACAGTGGGGCCTGAACACCAGTAGAAGTTTTAATTATGAATTATGAATGAGGCTAATATACATTGCTATTTTGGGAGCTGATAATTTAATAGGCAAGTAAGAAACAGAAGGATCTCCTCAAAAGATATGGCACTTCCCCCTCAGCCTGTTAAGGGTTGTGAAGTCCTGGATCAGAACCAGTGATTTGTGATGCCTGCTTTATCAAGGCCACAGAGCACCAAAAAAAAAACAACCACAACTTGTCTCCATTTCTGTCTCTCCTCATGCCAATGGAGAAAATATCCCCCCCCGATCCGTCTCAGCAGCAAAGATTAAGTCACTTAAAAGATACAATTTTCCTTCACTTCATTTACATTTTGGAAGCTAATGTTGGGTGGCTTCTGACTAGAACAGGATAGCACAGCATTCTCATGTAGTGTTACCTTGTTAAAGCTGGGAGTTTTTCAAGGTGCCATGAATCTGAAGTAAGTTTAACTTTTAAACAAAGTTATTCCATCATGTTGAGAGCTCAAATTCATTAAAAGAATTTCACCTTCTCCAAGACCTCCCTTTTCTGCCAGGCTTTCTGAATAGTTTAAAATTTTATTTGAATTTTGCACTGGAGTTTAAAATCAAGTTTTTAAAATCAAGTTTTATCATAGGTTATGAGAGATTCACAATCCTAGCACAACTAATTTCATAACTGGTAACTGAAAGTGCTGCCACACCAACCCATGAAGGTGTTAAGCCTTGAAAAGAGTGGCAGTAAGCAAAATTTGTATCTGCCCACACTGCTTAGATGCAGCCTTTGCAGACCATCAAAACAGTACCCTAAGCCCCAACTCCTCCAGGGGCTCAGAATACCCCAGTGTGTAGGGAAAATCCCCTCACAGGAGAGCAGAGACACTGCAGGGTGCTGGGGCCTCATTTGCATCTGGGGGGATCGTCTCCTCTCCTCACCAACCCAGTAGCCCAGCCCAGGCACCCCTGCAAGCACCGCAGGTGAGCTGGCAGCCCCATGGAAAGGCTGCCTGAACCTGAAAACCCTGCTCATGTCCCTCTCTTTTTTCCAGCAAAGCATAAAACAGACCAGGGAGTCCTACATCGCCATGTTTGGGGGAAAAGCGCTTTTTGTTCTCTTCATAATTAAAGCTCTCTTCATCAGAGGGCACAGGGCAATTCGCCTCCTCAGCGTGGGGGTTGCTAGCACTCAGCTAATGGGAACAGGCTGCTGGCTAACGGGTGGTCTGCCAGCCCTGGTTGTTTGCTTAGGGAGCAATCCCAGCCAGGGCAGGTAAGCAGCACACTGACCTTGCTGCTCAGAGAGCTAAACTCACGAACTGCACAGATCAGCAGCTACACAAGGCATGCTGGGGACGAGGCTGCTGAGAATTCAGCACAGCCCTCACCGCCATGGGACAGCCTGGGACAGGGGATTTGACATCAGGCCTATGAAAACCCCATTTGCTCTGTCGTAATAGCTGAAGGAATGAGATGCACTGAACCTGGCATTCCTACTAAACATTTTAGTGGAAGGAAAAGTCTTTCAGTGGGGGCGAAAGATATTTGTGAGCACAGACAGGCTCCAGCAGGCCTTTCAGGAGAAACATTACTGGAGCTGCAGCCAGGGACATGCCACTGGAGAAGCTGACAGGAACAGATGCACTTCACTCCCCACATATGCATAGGAACAAGGTGTTTTATCAACTTGTTTTCATTCCACTTCAACAGCAGAACCAAGTCTCAAAGGCTTGGACTCTGGCAAAACAGGACAAGCAGCAGACCCAGCTAGCCAGCAGCTGTGATATAAGGCTAGTACCAGTACCAAAGATCATCATTTTGCTTTGCCTTGAGGATTAACAGATATCAGCTGGAAGTTTCTTGTTTTCTGCCCTGTCTTTGCACCAGACCTCACTCCCCACAGTACAGACACAAAGCAGGAGCAACTCAGCTGAAGCCCATAAACCTGAAGCCTCAATTTACTTTTAATCAAGGCTTAAATCTGACTGGAAAGCACAGAAACACCCAAACATCTCACCCAAAGCACCTTGCTAGCACATGGGAAAGATGACCAAGAAGGACTGCATGCCCAGAGATGCTGCAGCAGCAAGGCTGACTTTACTGCAGAGGGGAACACCAAGTGGCATCGGCTCCCAGTAGGATCTCTCACCCACTGCAGCCTGCCCATGAACCAGGCCCCCAGCTACTAGTTGAGCCAGGCACAGTGTGGGCTCCTGCATGCTGTACCAGGTGCTATGACACTAGGGTAGCACTTTTCTCTGGACCAGACACTCACCTTCAGAGCCAGCCATCTCCAGGTCCTGCTCGCAAGGCGCTCTTTAGGTGTAGGGGAAAAAAAGAGACTCTTGAGGTGGGCAGTTTGATGGGAACTTCCAGCAGCAAAAAGGAGGCAACACAGCCATTGTGGGCATGCACCCATACCTCCAAACCCAGGTATCAAGCGACAGCAGCAATAGGAAGGCTGGACTCATCCCCTCACATCTCAAAGCCCACTTTCCAAAGAGTGGCTATGTGCAGTTTGGAGGTACTGCCTCCATACAAACAAATCCCAGGCATCTCCCAGCAAACCTCACCTACCCCCGACATTGATATTTAAGCATCCTGTCGTGCTCCCATAGGCCACCACAACCAGTCAAGCCCACCCTGCACCTGGCTCTCCCAGGTGGAGCCTATCTTGGCCTCTAAAATCCCAAACACCATTCCCCCAGGTGCAGTCTGGGAGGCATGAAAAAGGCTGGGGAAGAAACAAATACATGCATGTTATCTAGCAGATGAGAGATGGTATCTATTTGTGGCCCCAGATCATAGCTTTGAGTATTGGGACAATCCCCAAACAACAAAATTTCTGGAGGGCATGACAGCAAGCTGTGCTTGGGCAAGCTGAGGCAGTGCACAGTACAAAATAAAGTTTGTGATCAGATACAAATACGTTGTGCTCAGGCACGTGGTCTGTTTGCATAACCGTGTGCCTGAAAGGTTGCTTTTTTCTTAACTGCAACAATCTGTCAAAAGCTTTGTACCACAAATAAAGTTATTACTTTGTCCTTTGAATTAATAAGAATGCTTCTCCTTCCTGAACAGTTGCCATCCAGAAAGAAGGCAACACACGCTGTTTTGTAACATTCCCCATACAACCAGCAGCAGAGGGGAGGCAGTCCAAGCAAAGAGCTTGTTAACAATCCGCAGGCTGAAAGTCATTCATCTTTATTTAAAAAAAAAAAAAAAAAAAAAAAAAAGATGATTAGAAAAGCATGAGGTGAAGTTGGAGAAAGATGTAAGAAAACTTCATAGATCTTTATTCTGTTTTTCACTCCAGTTTTGGCTCTAAGATATGCTATGAGTTGCAGCACAAGCCCAACTGGACCACATTCACAGAAGATCCTCTGCTGCTGCCTGGCCATCTGCCACCAGATCTTAGCTGCAAATTTCTGTAAAATGAATATTATTTTCAACACATACTGTGACCATTTTTACCCAAACATTTCCGGTGAGGAAGACAAAGGAGAAAATGAGACAAGTTACTTCCTACTTGGCACCAGAACCTGGTCAGAAGCCATTCCTCAAAATCAACCCTGCTGCCCAGGGGCAGGCCAGACCTTTGCCATTCTGCCATCCACAGGCAGCACGGTGCCAGCGAGGGGGAGGACAACCAGCAGTCACACCGTGCCCATGGCAGGCTAGTGAGCAACAACCCCATCTGATGTTTCATTTGTAATAAGTATTTCCAATCGAAAGCAAACACTGCCTCACAGCGTGTTTCTAGCAAACGAAAGAAGACAAATGCATACCAGACACGGGGGTGTGGGAGGAAAAGGAATGTACAGTCTGCTCCCAACTGTCATCGCATCTTTCGCTCGGGCGGCTTCCCATTCTCAGGGGGTTTGTACTGAGGGAGAGGCAGCAAATCTCCTGGGGACTCATACAAGGAGAGCGTCTGCATCGAGAAACCTCAGGCCTGGCACTGGGCAGGCCTATGTGGTAGCCAAAGCCAAGAAAATTGGTGTAAGGCTGTGCCTGCTTAAACAGAAGACACATGTAGGACTGTATCAGGTAAAGGTATTTGTGTCATCTCAGAGCTCCTCAGTACCCTGCAATACTCAGTACCCCCACCCAGGGACACTGCGACAAACCTCTTTTAAGCCTGTACACTCAAACCCCTTTGAGACAACACAGTAAAAGAGGTGATGGGTCCTGCTGTGCTTGGTTGCTTTGCAGCCTTTTGAAGGCAGTGCCAAGTAAACTGAAGACCCAGAATAAATCGTACCAAACAGGAACGTTTACATAAATAACCTCAGCTACACAGCTTGCAAGTCCTCATCCATTTCTTCATCTCTGTAGCCAAAAAACATGTGTTTTGTGTTGCCTCACATAAATCTCTCTGGTTATTTATCTGCGCAAACTCTTCTATAAATTGCTCGCTGGGCCCCAAAATGCAGCAAGCAGGCTGTTTGATGTGTGTCTCAAGCACCAGGTGAGCCAATTGCTGCTGCGTACACCTTGTTTGCTCCCACGCAGGGAGAAGTTACCGGTCCCCTTTGCCAGAAAAGAGGGCAAAAAGTCAAATGGTTTTGATGGATGGATAAACGTCTGTGGGCTGAACCTCCTGCGCTGAGCTTGTTTACACTGAGACTTACTAGTACTCCCTCCTCCCGCTGGCTGATAAAACACTCCTTCTCCATCTATCTTTATGAAATACACCTCAGACCTAGAGACTGCACATGAATATTTGATGTCTTTGTGAGCTCCTTTTCCACTACTGCATTTCCCCTGGTGCAATTCCTCTCTGTACAGGAACAAGCAGAGCATCAGCCCTGTTCTGTGGTGCCGAGGCTGGCTATCGGCCCTGTTACAGACCCGCTCTGCAGAGGTGGATTTCACTCAGCATCGCAGCACAGCCTTTAGCATTTACCCTGCGTCCTGTGAGCAAATCATGTTCACTTAGGTTACAACTTAGCTGAGTAACTTTCCTGACTGGAGTTACCACCAGGACGTGCTGACTCCCTGGCAGGCATCCCAAATTCATTCGCTGCCCTCAGCTGAGCTGCTCAGGCATCGCTCCGTGCCCCAGCTTCCCTGTGTAGAACGGAGATGTGTCGGTGCAATAACAAAACCAGGAACATTTCTTCATGTCGGCACAGTGTTCCTGCTGGCAATGCCACCGGGTGTCACACACAGCACACCGTGTGTGTCACGCTCCCCCAGGGCTCCTGCAGGGCTGCCAGGCGTACTGCCTCCCCGGGGGACAGCTCGTCTTAGAGATGTTTCTGCAGGGGGAGCCAGAGGGATGGAGGAGTCGGAAAAAGGGAGATGGGACCTGAGCTTGGCCAGTGGTTCCCTGGAGGTGGGATCCAGCCATCCTCCACGGCTTGTGGCACTGCCCCAGGGTGGCGCCAGGCGGGTCGCTTTGTCAGGCCAGCAGGGGTGATCCTGAGGGGAAGCAAGCCAGAAACCTTCTCTGATTCTCAGCAGGGAGAAATATTTGAAGATACAGCACCAAAACCCCAGAGGCACAGCCCACGGTGCCCCCAGGCTCCCTGACAGAAGCTCGGCTTGCTGCAGAGCTCTCGCAGCATCGCAGTTTCATGACTCAAGGTGCCTGCCGATGGCACAGACGCTGCACGGTGGCCTTGGTCACAGAACAGCTGTGGTGGCCGTGCCACTGCTAAATTTCTAAAGTGAAGTGTGGGGTGGGAGAGATGAAGGTAGGGACTAACATTGCTATGAAACCCTGACATAAAAACCTCTAGTTCAACCCATACATCACTGGGAGCAGCCTGTAAATGTGAATCCTGGCTGGCAGCCAGCGTGCAAATGGCAAGCCTCTGTGCAAAGAAAGCGGCTTAATGTGCCGCGGGGACCCTGCTATCAAGCCTCCCAGAACAGGCTGTGCTGGTGCATAGGCTTTGCACTGTTGGTTACAGGTTATTAATCCCCTGTAAGGTCATAAGCTCTCAGTCCTTTTCTGACTGCATACATTCACTCCTAAAAGCCTCACAGAAAAAAAAATATATAAAAAAATAAATATAAATATATATTAAAAAAAAGGCTCACAGCTTCACAGAGGGTATCATCTCCTCAATGGAAAGGAGGCAGAATGACGGGAGACCCCTCTACTGAGAAAGGTTGGATTCATGTGAGGTTGCTTCACAGGAGAATTAGCCAAAAATTCCTAAATAGAGGGAAGGAACTGCTAGAAGAGGGCTGGCACAAGGCCAGCTGAGGATGCCTGTTCTGCTCATGCCATGCCCCCTCCTGGGCACTCGAGTGAAAGAAGCACTAGGGTACCCCTGAATAGCGAGTGGAGAAGTCACCCAGACCAGGGGACTCCTCAGGCAGGGGGCAAGGACCCTCAGGAAGGCTGATTAAGCCCAATCCCATGGCAGAGGTTGGGCAATAGCTAAGAGAATGATGGAAGGTTTAAATTGTTAATGTATTAATCTGCCTCTCCCAAATGGATTCTGTTCCTCCATTACCACCCTGCCCACAAATTTGCATTTATTTTAAACCCTGGGGCTTATTCTTGGCAAGAAAGGAAGCCTTGCTGTCGAGGTCACTCAAAGTCATTTTGTTTTGGGGTAAGACCTCCAGGATGACCGAGCCCAGTGTGCTCCACCACTGGCACTGGCAGCAGGTCCCTTGCCAGGGGAGGTGGCAGGTACCACAGAAGGGCCTGGTGATTTCTGGAGCCATCAGCTCCACGCAGGGACATCTCTGGTGGCAGTGGAGAGGGAATGGGACACCTTAGCGGGGTCTGCTCAGATTCATGGGGCCACCCCACTGGTGTGCCCTTGTTCTGTCCATCCCTCTTGAAAAGGAAGTGCAGGCACACCACTGACTCATCAGCTATGAAATCCCTAAAACCCTACTTCCTTCAAATAGGCACCGCGGTGCGGGCAGAGGGGGGGGAAGGGGAACACCCACGCGCGGGGCCGGTGCTGAGTTGGCACAGGCAGAAGGCAGGGCGAGGGCAAAGGCTGCAGTGACTGGCCCTGCAGGTGGACTCATTGCCCTGTGAGCCCTCAGCCCTGCAGGAACCAGACATATGGGCTGCCCACTGGAGCCAGGCTGATGTCTGCATGGGTCTCCTGCCGGGCTGCAGGGACCAGAGGCTGCTGCCCACCCAGGCAGCAGGTGGGAATGGCAGCCCCAGTGAAGCACCATGTTCATGTGCAGAGGGACGTAGCAAGAGTCTGGAGCAGGCCAGCCCTGGCCCATCCCAGCCTTCGTGCGAGGGCTGCCCCTCTCTAGAGGCAGTGTCCTGAAGAGGAAAGCCATGGACCCCGATGCCGTCTGCTAAAGCCAATACAATGAGGCCAGAGTGTACATGCACGGCCCTCCTCCTCTGTCCCCACTCCACGCGTCAGGACACTCATGGGACCCCACTGCAAGTGGCTGTGGTGCTGCTGAATGGCTGGGTGACTGCAGTGCAGAAATAATGAGGTTCCCAAAAAGACAAATACGCATCTCTCCTGCCATGGCCAGCCTGGCTCTATAGGACCCTTGGGAACAGGTCTGACCTCCTCGTTCCTGTGGTTGCACATCTGCCTTGACACAGCACCACTCACAGGCTGGCAAGCAGCACTCACAGCAGGGGATCAGCAGCAGGAGGCAGCGGGGCCGGGGCACCCCAGGAGCCCCACGATCCACCAGGAGCCTGCTGCTCTCTTGCCAAAAGCAAGCACCACCATCCTCACAAACGGTTAACCTGCCGGGAGCCGCACAGCACTAATGATTTCATATGCATGTAATCAGCTTGGGCTTCCAGAGCTGCTGCCTCCAAGCAGGAAAGGCCACGCGTGCACCCTGGGTGCAAATGCTCCCAAAGCCGCACCCCCCCTTACCAATCATTAATCATCCCCGGGCCAGCAACCCCGGCAAGCGAGGAGGAAAAGGCCAAGTGTCTGCAGCCCTGGAAGCAGTGCTGACCGGTTCCCAGCGGTGGCAGCTTGCTCTCCCCCGGGGGGGGGGGGGGGCCGTGGAGGTGTCTGGTCCTTCACAAAGGTCACCCTGCCCCGTGCACGGGAGGCTCTGCCTGCAGCTGGGTGCCGCACACAGCAGGAGGTCTGAGGAGGGAGCTTCTGCCTGGCCAGCATCGCTGCCTTCATCTCCCCACCATGCGGCACGAGTTTTGGAGTGCCCTGGAGTACGCGTGCCGATTGCTGGGCATCTCCACCGCAGCAGGTAGGAGCAAGCTCTCTTTTTCTTTGCCACCTTTTAAGGCACCGAGTAAGTGCCAGGACAAGCTGAAGCGCAAATTGGAAAGAAACCTAAACGATATGCTTGTAAATGATATGTTTGTAAAAACTAAATGATGTGCCTGTATGCAGGGGGACAAGCATGATGTGAGTGGGACTGAAAAGCAAAATACTCAGGGCTGCACAAACCAGGCAGGCTGCTCTGTGGGAGTCAAAAATGCAGGGGGAGCTCCTTGTGCTGGGATTTCTTCTGTGCCCAGGGCCAGACAGGATGGAGAGGTCCCAGCTGCGGTGGCACAGCCCCTGCCTTCTCTGCCCGGCTCTGGAAGCAGCTGGGGTCACAGCAGCAGCGCCAACATGACCAGCTCACCCACCGGCTGGATGGGGTGAACAGGCAGGGCAGAGGCTACAGGCCCCCGGTGTGCTCAGGGGCTCGCTGGCGCTGTTGCTGACTCGCTGTCACAGGGCAGGGCAGGCAGCACTCTCTGCCTCAGTTTCCCCATCAGGAGAGCAGAGATCAAAGGGTTTGGTTTGCCTCAAGGCTGGAGGTGTGAGCCAGAAGTTCCTGATGAGAGGTGTCTGGGGTGCCTGTGTCAGACCCTGGGAATTTCAGATTTCAGACAGCGCAGGGTAGGTCACAGCAGGCCCTCCTACCATGGCATTTCCTTTATCAACTCCAGACACTTTGCTCAAGTCAGGGGCCAAGTAGAAAGCACAAAGGTCTGCTGAAGAGAGAACAGGTCCCCAAGGACAGCCGAAGCCCAGCTGGAATGCTGGGGGCTGTGCTCCGCAATGTACTTTGGAGGACTGATAAGAGGCTGAGGCTTGAGTCCCAAAGTTTGTACAAACGCCCAGCAGATAAGTGCACATCACGATGAGGCTGCAACAGATAGGAGCCGGGACACAATTTTAACCAGCAAATGCAAATCTCCCTGTCCCCATCCCCCTCTGGCCTACATGAGCCCCATGCTGGTCATATTCGCTCTTAAAGCTCCTGAGAGAAAACACGAGCTTGCTGCTAAAACATAAAGCTAAAACATAAGCTAAAACATAAAAATTGAAAGTAGCTTACAATTTGGAGGTATCTTAATGGAATATAATCTCTCTCATCTGCTTGCTCTCTTTTCCTCACTGTGCATCATCTACATCTCTCTGTAGTTCTTGCTGACATGAGCAGTGCAGTCCCCTCCGCTGAGCATCCCATGGCACAGACATCACACACCACAGAGTACAGCTGGTCTCTGTACTTTTCCATGTCTCCACTCTGATGCATTCCCAGTATCACCCAGTTCTCCCAAAAGGCCAGCAAAGGAATGGGAGGTGCCTGTGTTTTATTCCTCTGATGGTCTCAAGAGGGTAAGAAAACAGCTTGATGCAGTATTTAGTGCCTGATGAGGTGCATGAGGTTTTTGCATGAAATGGAAACCATGCAGGAAAGAATCCCACAGGCTTTGCTGGAATAAAAATATTAAAGCGAGAGGAGAGTGCATCAGCCTCACTAATTGATCCTGAGAAGGCCTGGCCAACTCCATAAGCTGCTTGCAAACACAGAAGGTTGCCCACAAAATGTAACCCCCACCTTCCCACAGGATCCTGGAGTGCAACGGGGCTTGTTGTGTGGGAGACATCAGACAGTCGTGCTGTCCATGGCTAGTTAGTGAGGAATAATCAAATAGCTCCACAAATCACTGCCATGTTTGGGGCATATCTGTAATTCAGAGATTTTAGGCCTTGTGATTTCTACGTCTAGGGAGAGAGTCCTTACTTATTTCTTAATTCTCAGGCTTTCAACCATTTAATTCCTAATCATGTGCCTTCAGCCACATGGTTTGGAGAAGATCCAAATCAAGGCAGCAACGAGCCCAAACAAGCACCTTGGAAACAACCCTTTGCTTTCTGCAGATACTTCACCCAAAGAGCTTTGAGGATAAAGCAGAAGCTGTGCAAAATCAGGAAATCTCCCCAGGCAGAACAGAGGCTCTAGCACAACAGCCGAGCTGTTGATTTCTGCGTTTGTAGGGAAGGAATGAATGGATGAATTCTGCATTTGTAGGGGAGAGCATAAAGAAGGCTCCTCAATCACAAGGTAGCGAAGGACAATTCTTTGCACATAGGATTGCACAGCTTGGTCCCTTCACAGCTCTCCGATGAGGCTGATTTCCCCTGCCTCTGCTCAGGGCTGGAGAGGCAGCCTCTGTGGAGGAGGGTGGCACATGGGTGCCATGTGTTCCCCTGGCAGATCGGGGACCAGCGGCTGCAGGTGGCACCGCAGGAACCAACAGGATCACAGCACGCTGGTGGGGCTTTGCTTGGCTGGGCCTGAAGCACTGTGTGCTCAGGGACAGACCCTCGGCATTGACCCACCCCGATGGTGTGAGGGACCCAGCATCACTGGCACCTGCCTCCCCACTTGTGAGCCTGGCACCCTTCTCCATGTGGGGCAAAGCCACAGCTTGGACAGCCAAAGCCAACCGGCACCTCAGGACGTGTCCAACGTGCATTGAGCAGGATCAGTGGTGAACCAGCTCTCTGCAGCTGATGCGAGGCACTTCATTCCTGTGCCATTTTGGAAATACTTCAAAGCATGTTGAAGGAAAACTTCCATCCCATAAAGCTATTGGCCCCTACTGGCCAGTCCAGGGAAGATTTTAGGCTCGCTAATACTCTTAATCCCCCTTAAAATGACTCCCCAGTGTGCTGTGCTGGCTGGGGCACTGAGGGGACGTTCATTCCTCATTTTTAATCTGCCTGCTCCTGTTATAGTGTTTTCTGTTTGCCTAGCAAAGGATTTTAATGCCATGGCTACGGCCCTTTGTGAAAGCAGCTGGCACACTTCCCCCAACCTGCTGCTGCCCTACAGCCACGTGTGGGGTGCAGCAGGACAGGTGGGGTGCCGGACTGGTGGGCATGGTGGGGACCTGGGCAGAGATCTCCCCAGCCTAGGAGAAGCATGGGGATGAGGGGCAGGGGTTGACGGGGCGGTGGGACATAAGTCCCATGGCAGCTCTGCTGGAGCAGGGGGTGGGAGGGACGCAGGACACCATTGCTCACCTCCTGTATGTGCCAAAAGCTGGTATCCTCAGAGCACCTCTCCCCAGCCCACGCAGCTGCAAGGCTGCCCTGGCAGGGGTGCCACTGGGCTGGGTTCCTGGGCGGCACGTCGAGGCCAGCACTCGGCTCTGACCCCAGGGTTCGTGTGTCAGCGTGAGTCACTGGTGCTGCAGAGCAGGAGCAGCCGTGCTGGCAGCCACAGAAATCGAGGCATGGATGCTGGCAGCTGGCAGGGCACCAGAGCCAGGAACTGAGCCTGCACTCAGCATCTTTCCTGCCTTCTCTTCTAGTGCTGATCGGCGTGGGGGTAGAAACTCTGCAGCGAGGACAGTTCAAAAGCCTGGCTTTCTATCTGCTGTGAGTATTTTTGCCCTTCTAGTCAGAGCTGGTAGGGGTGACACACTTGATCCCTCTACCATATGTAGCACCAAAGTAGCCTGCAACAGCAGCAGGGAGCAGCATCCAAGGCTTTGGGGAATCAAGATCTCCTTTGTTAGGTTTCAGGAGAGTAAGCTGATCCTGTTAGAGAGAGTGACCCTGTCCCCATGCTACTGCAGACTCAAGCAGGCCAGAGGTGATACTGTCTGCAAGCTGACCTCTTATGGATAGAAGGTCTTGGTCTTTCCTCCACAAACCCAGGCAGAGAGTGTTCAGAGCCGAGCACACCATCTGTGTTGTGAACTGGGTGGTAAATCCCAGCCCCCTATGCCCCGTCTGCCATCTGCAGAGCATGCTCCAGCCCAGCCCTTCCCCCCTGACAGCTCCACCTTTCAGTTTTTCAGGGGTTGCAGTCACTGTCTGTGAAGGCTTCTTCTTTATCAGTTTGTTCCTGGAGATGTGTTTCACGTGAGTAGCCTCTGGGCAGTCTTCTCCAGCCTTGGTGGGCCCTCCCTAGGGCAACCCATCCTTTGCAGGTAGCACCAGACTTAGCCAAGCTGCAAGTGCCACACCAAAGGTCCTGCCCCTACTGCCATGGCCAGCACACTCAGGCAGGGGGGAGGTGAGTGGGGACTTGTCTGCAGCCAATTAAACCTGTATTTTAACCCAAGCTTGTGCCATAATCTGCTGAGCATCAGCACAACAAACCTTGGTCTGCAGCATCTCCTTAGCACTCAGTGTGAACTCCTGCAAGGCTCCAGGGTTGAAGAAAGAGACAGATCCCCAGAGCTCCCTCCCAGAGACAGCACAGAAAATTTAAATTAAAATCTATAAAATACTTATGCACTTCTCACAGGCTGAGCCCTTCTGCTGTCTTGTAGCATAAACTCAAAAGCCCTGATAGCTAGGAGGCAACACCTTACTCCAGCTAGTAGGCACAAGCATACCAAGGAGAGGTCACCTGAGATGCGGACCTCTGGCAGATGAGGCCCCTGGCCTCTGGCCACCACAAGGAGGGCTCAGACTTTACTTACCTTCCCTCACCAACACACCAGTTTCCTGGTGAACTAGAGTAAGGGTCTGAACCTTTAGGTGGGTCACGGTTAGGTCCAAATCTTCTTGTCATGCACCTGGTGCCCTATCCCACAAGGACTTCTGTTTCTCTCCCCAGATATGAGCCTGACTCCCTGGCACACACCTGCTGGAAGCAAGCTAGACGCCCGGGGAGCTTCCAGAAATTCCTGGGGTACACACTGCTCTCGGTGGCTTGCTTCCTGCATCCCGTCCTCGTCTGGCACGTCACCATACCTGGTGAGGAGCCTGTGCTGGGGTGGGGAGGAGTGCGGATGAAGGAGGAACATGGTCTGTTGGGGACAGTGGACCAGAGATGGTGGGGATGTGTGGGATTCTGAGCTAGCTGGACCAAACACTGCTTGGCTCGCACTTGGCCTTGGGCCAGCCCTCAGCCACCGTGCCCTTCTCCCCAGGCTCCATGCTGGTGCTCACCGCCCTGGCCTACTTCCTGCTGAGCAAGAGGAGCAAGAGCCCGGAGCACAAAGAGGCACATCCCCAGGCGGGCCAATATGTGGATCCTACAGCCACCACAGCAGCCTCAACCATCGCTGGTGACACCGAGCAGACATACACTTTCCACGGAGCCCAGAGGGAGCAGCACCGCTCGTTGCTGGGACACATGAAGAGCATCCTGAAGGGCAGCAAGGACAGGAGCCTGCCACCATCAGCCCCTGCCCAACCAGAGGTCCCACCAGCTCCTCGCAAGCAAGTGCACTTCCAGGAAAAGGTGGTGCAGATCATCCCCTCTGTCAGTGAGAGCCTGGATGACATGGAGAGTGAGGCCGAAGAGACCACATCAGACACAGCACCTATCCTCACCCCTCCTGATGCCCCTGTCGTCCTCACTCCCCTCGGCTCCACAGGCCTGTTTTGAGGGCTCACCAGCAGCAAGGATGGGGCAGACACACTTCCTGGTGCTTGTGTCCCTCCTTGGGCAGCTGAAGGACCTTGTGCCATGGGCAGCGCTGCCATGCAGGCCAGATCACCACAGACACCCCCATGGGCCAACCCTGCAACCACTGAGGAGGACAAGGGGTGAGGAGGTGCAGCACCCATACCCCAGCATGGAGGGATGGTCCTCCCTGCTCCCCTGCCTTCCCTGTTGTGGCTGTGTCACCCCTCCTGCAAGGGGCTGCAGGACAAAGGGGTCCTGCATCTGGTGATGGGCCCACGGTGGTCCCCAGCCCCTGTGACACCACACCCAGGGGACAGGCTTGCAGGGGATGGTAAGGTTTCTCTACCCAGGGAATCTCTACCCAGTGAATCTCTCTCCATGGACTTATGCACGGCTCACCTCTGTGTTACAGCACTACATGGCACTGCACAGCAGCAGCTCCTACCTAGCATTGCAGCCCTGGCATCTGCCTGTCTCAAGGCAGCAAGAGGTAGCACCATCCTCCCAGAGCAGCCTCTGCGAAGGGCAGGTGTCTTCTGCCTGTCCTCACTGTGCTTGGAGGAGCTCAGGGAAACTTGGAGGCACATCTGGGGCTGGCACCTGCTTAGTGTTCTCCCCCAAGACATGCTCTGGGCCCACCAGGGAAATCACCTCTGGCCTTGGGGACACCTGCCTGGGGCTTCCTGTTGTCCCCTGCCCAGACAGCACTCATGAGTTTGAAGAGCTTTGGGATGCTGTAGCAGCTCAAGTAACAAGGTTCAGCGCTGTGTTGTTGGCACAGCAGACTGTGTGCAATTCCCTGTGCATGTTAATTATGGGCCCCAGAGAGCAAAGGCAATAATAAAGTGACAATGCTGCTGCACCGGTCCCCTCTATGCCAGCTCTTCCCTGAAGTCTTCACCTCTGCCTTAATCCTCCCATATTTTCTGCCCTTTGAGTACCATTTACCTATCATCAGGCATTTCTGTTCTGCTCAACCCACCAGGCAGGACCTGTCACCTCTCCAGGGTGCTCCCTTGGCAGTATGGGGGCAGCCAGCCCAGAGCTTCTGTCTCTGCTCCTTGCCCCCTGTAGGAAGGAACCCACAATTTAATCAGTGCCTGCACATACCCTCACCAAGACCATCTCATCAGCGTCAGGCAACTCTTTTTGGCTCCACGTGGAGAGGAGCTAGGGAACTGGGATTGCTTGAATGTGGGATGTGAGACCACGTTGTCACTTCTGCTGCGACAAAAAACTGTGACTGCTCTGAGCCCAGACACAGAGCGCTGAGGTGAGGGGTGTTTAGGAGGGAAGATCTCTGAGATTTGCTTAGACTGATTGTAAGGCAGAAATCAGTGGGGCTGGATGTTTTTCTTGGAAATACATTACTTTTTCTTTTAAAATGTTCAGCTCTCTGAGTCACAATCACTATGTCTATTTAGGAAAGCACTGTATTTTGAAGGGAAGTGGGAAAATGTGAAGTTAAAATCAAAAGGCAAATGATAACCTACATTTTAATAAATTCCGATTAAGTTGCTCCTGATTTGGGAGACAAATGGGGAAGAAGGCACAAATACTGACTCATAACATTTGCTTGTGTTTGGTAATGAGACTCTGTCCTCAAGAGAAGCTTATGAATGGTCTCATGCAGTCAGTTGTTCCTACAACCAGACGTGAACAAAAAACATGTTGTATCACCGACATTTGAAATGCTAGCTGCTATCAATCTGTTCTATACATGATGCACAGATTAGAGGCCTCTTCTTTCCAGCTGTACAAATTAACCCTTCACCCCAAAATTGCATGCTAGGGAAGAGTCACGTACACATCCGCCTTCACAGAGGTTTAGTCTCCTCCTGCACCTGCAAAGCAGTCTCCAGAAAATTGCACCAATTCACAGCCTAACGCCGCACCACTGATAACAGCAGGCCCAGGACCTATCCACAGCTCCACCCTCAAGCTAGTGTATTCAACACAGGAAGAAATAAAAATCAAGGTGTTTTCTGCCAAAGTAGGTGGTCAAACAACATACCTGCACCAGCAAAGGTCCCAAGCCAGCCATGCTAACAGGGCACCAATACAGGAGGCTGTGCTCAGAGCTGGCTCTCCGACTTGATCACACATCTACACCCACTCTCATTAGCAGGCTCTGCTTCCTGCATCATCCAAGGCTCCTCTTTGAACATTGCGTAACTAATTATATAAGCAGAGGCAGGGGTTATCAAAAAGGCAGAGTTCCTCAGAGATCAACCAATCTGCTGACGAGAGAAAGATCACGTTTATGCCACTGCCTCTTTAGCCCAGAGCAAAGCACCGGGGCAGCCTGGGTGTGGACAGCCTCTCTGCAGCCAGATTTCACCCATCGGCCCTTACCCAACCAGTCCCACACTTCAGACCTGTGGGGCAGCGGGGGCAGCTGGCCAGGGGAGCAGCAATGGGGTGAGAGTGCCTGTGGCAGCCTGAAGTGCGTGGGGGGGGGAGGGGGGGGGCAGATTTCATTGTGCTGTGAAATGCATATGTAGGGTTCGTAACCATTACCATCTGCAGAAGCAGGCATTTCGGCGCTCAGTATTGTCTTTTGAAAGCCAGCTTTAGGTTTCCTTTGGAAGTGGGGCTAGGGGGAGCTGCCAGTTTTTCAGCCTTACTGGGGCTGGTCCTGGGCTGGGTCCTTTTTTCCTACCCCACCACCCTGGTTGCTTTTCTTGCCTGCTCCCTTGTGTTGGCCTGGCTCTTCTCCAACCCCACAGCTAGCTGCTCTAGGCAGGAAGGCCGGAAAAACGCTGTTCATTTATTCAGTGTTAAATTGCCCATTAGTTAAGGTCCACCCCATCTCACCCTGGAGCAACGGCTCCAGGGTAGCACAGGAGAAAGGATGATCCTTCAAAGGCAACCAAGCTGTGGTCCAAAACAGCGCTGAAGGATGCACTCCCACCCTGTGGGCTGAGCTTCTGCCCTAGGCCACCCTATCTGTGCATCCCCAGCTCTGTTCCCCACCACCCATCCCACCCCGGTGCTATCTGCCAGCTCCATCAGCTGACAGACCTCGTTAGCACAGGGGAAAAATAATTAGGAAAAAGAAAGCAGGTTGCTCTCTTCTGGGGTAATGAGCCAAATAAATCCACGGAGAAAAGGGCCAGTCACAAAATGAAGGGGACAGGGGATAAGAGCACCCCTTTCAAAAGCAGCAGACTGTTGGAGCAGCTCTGCTGCTCAAAGAAATGCAGCCTCAGGCGTTCCTTAAAATCCCAGTGCAGAGGAAATGCCTAGCCTCAGGGGGTGTTGGATTACTTTGCAGAGGGCTCAGAGATTATTTGCTAAAGTGTTTGCTTCTCTGTTGGACCCTCTCCCTATTTCTTCCTCTGAGGGGCACCCCAGGGACTACTGAGAGCACCAGAGGGAGCAGAGAGCTGGAGGTGGGGGAGAGAACTCTATGAAAAACTTGCATAAAGGCAGGGTAATTGCAAGAAAAGAAAGGGGAAGAAGTTGACACCATTAACCGTGAAGGGCAGTGATGCCTGCATTTGAGCTGCCTGAACTGTAGGTCCACACACCACATGAACAAGATTTTTGCATGCATTGTAGTTGGTTCATGATGCAGCTAATCCACTGCAATTAACCCTCTGAGTTAGAGTTGACTGTATAGGGCTATAAACTCCTACAGATTCATATGCTGAAAGGAAACAGGATGAATCATCCAAGAGAAATGCATGTGTAAGGTGACACTCTGCAAGGTAATCCTCACAGAAACCGTTTCTTTCAAAGTTTCCTCCAAACATTTTCCTACATGAGTTAACATTTTCCTGCTCTGCATGTATATGTGCATTGGAAACACCGCTCAATGCTATTTAACAGCAACACCGGTGGCAGCAAGCACCTCTGTTGGCATCAGTGGCATGGGTGGCTCCTGACTCAATACTGATTCATGCCCACATGCAGGAGAGGACCTGTCTCCATTCACTTCCCTGAACAAATGCTGAACAAAATTTGCAGGAGCAAAGGCTGCATGCTCACATACCTGCAGCCCTACCGCTCTTTATTCAGCCCTGCACCTTCTCCCATCCTATTCAGGAGTTACTCCCATGGGCTGGGCCAGAATTGCAGGTCCTGTTCAGGCTGGACTCCTGCATTTTGTGCTGTGCAGGAACTTACAGGAACCAGAAACCAGGTCCCAAACCTGCCCGGGATTCCTCAGAGCTGTCTGCTCCCTTGTGTGCTTGGTGTGGGGTGGGCAAGAGCAGGAATCTGGCTGCTGGCTGCTGTATGCCAACTTGCATACCACGGGTGTGATGACTGCACCTAGTTTATATCCTAGTAAATTATTACGATACCTTTAGGAAACTAAATTCTGAGCAGCTACTCACTCAGCATGTGACTTTACCGGGTCCTGTTTTGAGGCTCTGCGTAAAACACCAGGAACCTGGTTTCCCAACCAAGCTCTTTGGATTACACACGCTAGGAGTCAAGAGAACGGAGTCTATATGGCAGCCCTACCTCTGAAAGGCCAGTCTGGGAGTGACGTTTTTTGGTACCTGAAGGTGTTCAAGCCCTTTGGCAGATCCAGTCCAGAGACACATTGTCTCGGTGTCAAAACCAGAGTAACAACGCCTCCACGTCCCAGGTCTGCATCATCTCCATAACGTAACTGGCAGCCACGAGCTGTTTTGCCTGCACATGTCTGCAGTGTCCTCTGCAATGCTCTCCAATAAATATTTTATGTCCTCTGTGCCCTAGAAGAAATAATTTTATGCAAATTAACAGTAATTCTTAAAATTCTAGAAGAAATTTTTGTTTCTTCCCCCACATCTTTGGAAAGCAAGAGAATACTGAATACATACATAATTGTTATTTGTTATGAACCTTTTACATTCATTTGCTTGCCTTTTTAATGACGTGCTTGGAAATATTATTTCAAGATAGTAGATGATGCAGTTTACCAGTTACTTCCAGTTTGCCTAGTTAGCTAGTCTCTGACTAGACTATTATGTTTCATAAGATTTTTAATTATAAACCAAAAAATATATATATCTTTTTTTTTTTTTTTTTTTTTTTTTTTCCTAATACCATTAATTAAATTAATTCTTTTTGGTGTGAATTGACCAAAAGCACAGTCCATGCCAGTATAATTGTTGGGATAGAGATTTTTTAACCCTTTTAAAACAGTGAGAAGAATAAAGGAATTAACTATGTAGAGATTAAATCAGTTTACATTTTTTTCTGTTTTCAGAAAACAACAACAACAACAACAAAAACTCACTTTCCATCTCTTGTTTCCTGCTGATGTGCTACAAATCTTGCACCATTAAAGAGCAAGGCTGGCTTTGTGCTAGACTGTATTACTTCCTTCAGCAGCATGGGAAAACAGAAGTACAAGCAGATTTGCACAACCCCCCCCCCAAAAATGAGCCTCTGTGCACAAAACTGAGCTGAAGAAGCTTTTCTGCATTACTTTTTCATTTGATATAGTAGCACTATATTTCCCCTTTTCAAGATAGGGAGGCTTTGTCTGGGTTATTTATTTCTTCTTTCACTCTCGTGCCTATAAGGCCATTGAGTATACAGTCCTCGAAAATGGGAGCAAGGTGGCTCCGAGCCCCACCAGATGAAGGGGCCACATCCCATTTATGTCACACCACATAGCTATGTTCCCATGCCACGTGTCAGGAAGCCTGAACTCAAGGCTTCCAAGGAACGTGCAGGTGCATTGCAACACGCAGCCCCTCTCCATGCTCCCAGACCTGCTGGGTGAAGCCAGGAGGGCCAGGCAGCCTGGAGTTCTTCCCTGGGCATGTGGGCATATGCCTTCATGCCTTTGTAGCAGCATGGCAGGGGAACTGGAGATGGGAGGCCCTCGAGGGGAAGGGTTTGGGAAGGGAATTACACCTTCTATCCATCCCTTCCTTCAAAAATCCAGGCTCAGGCATGAAAGTGAGCTTCAGCTCATCCCTCTCTAATTAACTGTTACTCCCTCCCAGTGTCTGCTTCTCATGCAAGCATCTGCAAGCTCAGAAGAAATCAGCAGCTGCACACATGGAAGTCAAAGCATCTTCTCCAGAAAAAGAAGTGTTACGTACTTCACACCAGGACTACATGTGGTGGCAGTGTAAAAAAATGGCAATCTTACTGTCAGTATCTCTCATGTCTGAGTTCCACAAGAAGGAAACTGCAAACAAATGCTTGCTGACGGGTTTCGAAATGGAGGAGGCTCTGTTGCT
The DNA here is from genome assembly GCF_011077185.1 of Oxyura jamaicensis. Taxonomy (NCBI): domain Eukaryota; kingdom Metazoa; phylum Chordata; class Aves; order Anseriformes; family Anatidae; genus Oxyura; species Oxyura jamaicensis. The sequence goes on from NC_048898.1 coordinate 18,912,516, forward strand.
GTCATTACTTGTCCTGGCTCTTACCCAGTAGTAAACTATCTCATTCATGATATCATTACTTTATCATCCCCATGCTAACTTGTTTTATGATTTCTTCACTTCCAACTAGTAGTCACAGGTACAAACGTTCTCTCATTCAAGCTGCTTCTTTCCAAACCAAAACTTCAAACAAAAACACATCACAGTCCCTCTGCTGATGTGTTTATCAGATAGCTATAAATGCAACTATCTTTAGTTGTTTTAGCCTGAGATTACTCATAAGGTTGCTGTTACTCTACATCTTGCCTTATAAATAGCTTGCTTAATAATATAAACAGCACATAAGTGGCACTTTCAACCATGGAAAAACTGGCACAAAATGACAGAATATTTTTTGTTCTATGTCTTGCAGCCACAATGCCTCAAGCCTATTAATTACAGCATTGCTATTTCCTGAAACAGCAGCGCATGTATGAGTTACCAATAGTGAACACGTACTTTATAGAAAATGTACCACGACAGATAATGCAGTACAAACTGCCAGGCAAGGCAAAAGCAAACATACCCCACAACATTTATTCTGCCACAGAAATACTAATGCAGCCACTATGCTGATTCTGCCTTGAGAGGACCAGCTCCTTTCTCATAACTTGCTCAGAGCTGTAAATGACAGCAGTGAAATACCCTTGGTTTGGCTCCAGGTGCCATCCTAGCATTTTCCATGGTTTCCACTCACGTGTGGCTGACAGCCATGAAACACTCGTACAGACACCTGAGACTGTGTGGAGCTACCACGGAAAAGGTTATTTTTGTTACTCAATAGTTTTATTAGCAAAAGTAATTATTGTAGATATTTCCCCACAAGTAGCTAAGGCAGTAGAGCAACTAAAAAGTGGAAGAAAAATCAGCTTAGGCAATGTCTTAAACATTTTATGTGAGTGTAACTCCCATGTTACTGGCATTCTGATGAGCAATTCAGATTTTTTTTGTTTTGTTTTGTGTTGTTTTTTCCTTCCTAAAAAGGATATAATCATGGAATAACATGTGGTTGAAGGGACCTTAAAGACCATCTAATTCCAACCCCCCTTCCATGAGCAGGGACATCTCCCACTAAACCAGGCTGCTCAAAGCCCCATCCAACCTGGTCTTGAACACTGCCAGGGATGGGACACCCAAAGCTTCTCTGGGCAACCTGTTCCACTGCCTCACCACACACATACAGTGAAGAAATTCTTCCTTATATCTAATCTAGGTCTACCCTCTTTTAGTTTAAAAGGATGATATGTCTCAGGCAAGCCCACTGAAAATTATGAGTTGAATGGGATTAAGTCAAAAATAGTCTCAAGTAGAAAATCGTTAACAACAATTTGTAAAAAGGATTTGCAGAGATCTCATGTAACTGTAACTAGAAATTACAAGATAGATCACATTTCTGAAAACATTCCTTTCTTTTGGCAGTCTCAATGTTTTTAATGCCATACTTACTAAGATTAAAGGTATTTTTATTAATACCTCTTTGCCTTTGTTCTATCCTTTAAGGAAAAAAAGTAACCTAAAATCTTTAAGAAGTTTTCTTATGAAGCTGAGTAGGTGTGTATATGCTTATATGGCTCAATCTTTACACAGGGCGGCTGTTAAAAAGCTGAACTGAAGCCAAGTAGAATTTCTATTATAATACACTGTATTTTATATTTTTTGTTTGATCTATCTAATCATGTTTAAAATCTGATTTGTTCAAAATAGTAATGAGAACCTTTAACAGGGCTCTGAGTTCAGATATCTATATATTTATTCTGTCTCAAATGAGTCACTCACAAATAGATATATGTGAAAAGCAGTCAGGAAATAATTTTATGACCAACACCTCAGAAATAATATCTACTACACATGCCTGAAATACAGACCATAGACCTGACACAACAGGTTGCATCTATTCTACAAGAAAGAATATGTGGACTTTCAGGAGGATACATACATGGGTCAGTAAACAGACTATATGTAATAGACAATAATTAGGATGAATAGAATAGAATAGAATAGAATAGAATAGAATAGAATAGAATAGAATAGAATAGAATAATATCAGTTAATAAAAATCTAATTCTAATGTAGATAACACTTCAAATTTCCACTACTGAAGAAATGGAACTGCTGATGGCTGTTCCCTGATGAAACTTACCCAAAGTCCAAAGGTATGTTAGTGTTTCTGTTTTAAAACTATGATAATTTCTCAAATATATGTATTTCCCCCCACATCTACCTGTCTCCACCATAAGGTAAAAAAAGGCCATGCCAACTGGTGTATGGTCTGGGGAAAGAGACCAATGGTATGGCATTGAAATGTTACTTCTTCAGATCAGCAATTTGATTTAATTGAAGAAATTCCATGACTAAAAGCACTGGGATTTCACCTGGGGCCTTGGTATGCGTGAGCACTTGATAGGACACAAAGGACTATGGTGGACAGCAGAGAAACAGTGGTGAGGCAAGAAAATATGGTTGAGGATCATGAAGGCAGAGTAGAAAAGGGTGTGAGAAACAGGAAGAATGTGGGTTTATGGAAGGCTGAAGAACTGAAAAAGGACAGGTAGGTGAGAAAACATGACAAGACACTCAAATGAAAAGCGAACATGAGGGACAGGAGGTACTGAGGGACACACAAGAAAACAGTGAGAGCAGAGAACATTGACAAGACTGCAAGGAAAACTGAAGTACAGAAGAGAAAGGGACAGACTGTCCAGGTTAGGAGCTGGCCTCACCTCATAAACAGAGAGAGGTTAAAGGATGACTTGTTTCATTTATCCCAAGCAGATGTATGGCAACACATGGTTCCATTTGAAACTCCAAATTGTGTTGCATAAATTAGCAGTAGTTCCCTCCCCTTCAGAGACCAGAAGGCAGACTGAAAGAAACACAAATGGCAAGCATAAGCAAACATGTGGATATACACTAATTAATTATCCCGCATAACTTTTTCATCAGCTTTTAAATTCTGAGATGGTTTGAACAGATTGTGCAATACTCCTCTGCTTCTTGCAGCATAGCTGTGTGGTTTCATGGGAGGAACAGCGGGACGATGTGCACCACCTCACAGTGCAGATGTAGATGACTGGATGCGACTCAAAGACAAAGCACACACCAGGGTGTGTATGGGAATGGGGCATGTTCGTGGCACAATTGCAGCTAATCAGCTTTCCCTCCGCATGTAAGGGAGATACCACACCTCTTCATGCTACGATCTTATTTGGAAAAACAAGCTCATCCTAAATGGCCTCCCCTATCTATTATGAACAGACCACACAAATGTGCATTGCATAGTGAGAGCCTGCTATTTCATTCTGTGCCACTCCAGTAAATCCACATTGCTTTGGTGGGAAGTATCATGATGATTGTCTCCAATTAGGTGCAGTTACACTACTTCTGACTGATTTCCCGGGCAGAAATGCATGTGTGCTTGCTGGGTAGCTGACGCACCATGCATTTGATGTTTCAAAGACAGCAAGCACTCCGGGATTAGCTCAGGAATCATGCCAACCTCTGCACCACATGCTCTTCAGTTCCCCACACAGACTGACTCAGTAGGGGTTGTACAGATGTACGCAAGCACAATGGCCTGTTGCTTGGTAATCCATGTAAGGAAACATAGCATGATTAGAAATGTCTGGGCAGAGAGTAGCCTTACCACTAGAGGTAATTCCAAAACATCAGTAATAAAGTAATTAAAAAAAAATCTAACGTGCACACTATCAATTTACTGCATACAAGGCTATAAAATTATCTATCAAGTATTCGGAAGTCTAAGGACAATACGAAACCCTATCTGCTCAAAATTCATAACTCATAACTCGTAGTTTGTAAGAGCCCCATGCCTGCTGGGGTTCAAGTAGCTTTTGGACAACTCTCTCAGACATGGTTTGAGTTTTGAGTGGTCCTATGTGGAGCCAGGAGTTGGATTTGATGATCCTTGTGGATCCTGTTCACGGCTCTGAATGCCAGGAGCTGGCTATTCTGCATTGCCTGTAAAAAGGGAAACTGTTCAGAATTCTCCTCATAAATGACCTCCCACTTTTCATTCATCTGTGTCTCCTACTTTTCATTCATCTGTGTTTTCTGTAATGTTCGATACAAACAGTAAACAATTTGCAGACAGCAATGTTCACAAATATTATGGGCACAACTTGTGCCCATAAGTCATCACAGACAGAAAGCTTCTTCTTCATCTCAAAATCTGTTTGCTGCTTTGTCTAAACCAAGAGAAGGGTATCTGCAAACCTAGTCTTCATTATTTACTAGTATTTTTGTGAATAAAGTGACCTTTAACAGATAAGGATAAAACACTTAATACCTTCAAACATGATCCAGGAAGAAGCTGATTCAATCAGAATGAATGCACGCAAAGCCAAGGAGAAATCCCAGAGGCAGGTAGGATGTCCAAGGACATCTCAAATAGCAAGAAACCACGTCTGGGTACTTTCTGTTGATGGATCAACACACTGGTTACTGGGGCCTTGGGCAGTCCTTTGTCTTGCTGCACTCCTCTTCTTTGACCAATGTCCCATTAATAGCACAATCCAGAGATTCTGGAAGACAGAAAAAAAAAGGAGTGGGAGGCAGATCAGTGGATGAAATTCAGCAATATGATCCTAGCAAAAATAAAATTTTCCCAAAATTCCCGCCTTTGTGCCTTGTCATTTAGGGGAAAAATAACCATTATGAGTAGAGGGTTGCACACACACACCCTGTATTGTACATACACCCTGTATTTATGATTTCACCCTATAGTATTTGACACCTAGTGTACCTTGTGTAGAAATAGCTTTGCCATAAGCAATTATCTAGTCTGGCTTTGATTTTATTTTCTAATAAATAAACTCCAGGGTGTAATTCTCTGCAGCCCCAAATGAAAATTACAGACTAGTTGTCACCAAAGCCATGTCAGAGCTGACCTGCTGCCCTTCCCTGGCGCCAGCAGCAAGGGATACCATGGGGAAGGCGTGATGCAGGGGGTGGCATCACACATGGGGAAGGCGTCAAGGGGAAGATCACCTGGGCTAGGCAGTGTTGTGGTGGGGAAGGGAAGCCTGGCTCCTTCCAGAGATCATCCCAGTGGCCATCCTCACTGTCCCTCACTGGGACATCAGGTGTGAACAGGACATGATGCAGCTCATTTCTGTACAATGTGTAACAACCTCCAAGGTGATGAACATGTCAGGTGAGAACTCATACTACGCAAAATGGTAACGTGTCTTTCTGTGTAACTGCCAAAACCCCTGGAGACCAGAATCTCCCAGCCATTTTTTGGAGTCTTATGAGGTTTTCTCTGAACATGTCTCCTTTCAGTTCCTTCCTCCTTGAATTTCAACCATGTTCAGCAGTGCAGGGTGCTTCCTAAGGTGGTGCCTTCTGCAGAAAACAAACACTTTCTTATGAAATTAACAAGGCAGGCAGCCAGTATACGTACCAGCCACTAGTTTTACACTGCATATTGCCTATAAAGCCAAGGGTAAGTCTGTAACATCAGAGGAACTTATGCAAAACATTTGTACTTGTCTTTATCATTTGAAAATTAGACTGGTCTAAAAAATTGTCTTGTTTTGCAGTAGTACAATCCCTTTTCAATACATGAAGCCAGTAGCAATCCAGCAAAAGTACAGAACCACATAGTGATTTTATGTTTGAGGGAGGATGGGTAAGCTGTTGTCCTAGGGAAACAATGCTCAGGGTATTATGCTCTCTGTGTCTGTCTGTATGTTCCCACAGCCAGTTCTCACTGATAGCAGCATAGTCCTGGGCAAAATAATTGTGTTTCATGAAAAAAAAAAAATAGAAAAAGAAAAAGAAGAAGACCAAGTAGAAAAGAAGGACTGAAAGTGTCCTGAACAGGAAAGACTGCAGTGTGTAATCACATTTTATCCAGCTCCACAGAGTATGCACATCAGGAGAAGAGGGAGCAGAAGAGCAAGAGCAAAACCCCAGATGTCGGAAATGTTGAACCTGAAATCAGCGGTAAGGTACAAACTGGTAAGGAACCAATGTCTGCTTTATCTCGTGCTAAAGGAACAATATTTTAAACACAGAAGAATTCTGATATGATCAAATGAACATTTTGATAGTATTGCTAGCTCCAATCTATCTGCCTGTTAAAAATCTGTTTATATCTTTATTTTTTCAGATATTATTCCTTATTTTAAAAGCGAATTCTCATCAGTAATTTCTTTGTCTCTAGCATCTACTAAGTCTTTGTCAACACACCTTGTAATTAAGGAGATGTCTGTCTTTATGGCTCATGTGAATCAAATCTGATATCCCTTAGGGCACGAAAGCAAGGATTTTAGCCATAATTTTCATTTAGTTATCAGCAAACTATCAGCAATTGGAATATTCAGATTAACAGGAATGCAACTTGAACTGAAATACAACTCAGACGCTGTTCAGACAAGTACTAGGAACAGCCTGTGCACAAAGTACTTGCAGTTGGAGGTGCCAGTTGGACAAGGAGAAAGGAACAAAAACTCTGGAGGTTGAAATGAGATGGGCACAACCGAGGCGAGCAGCTTGGTGTCCTGCTCTCTAGACCTGGCCACCTGTTACTTCAGGACATTGGGATGACCTGGGTGAGACTCCTCTTGCATACCACAAGCGCAGAACACTTCGGGCGAGCAGCGCTGGGTGACAGCCCTGTGCTGACCACAGCCCCGTGGTGCCACCACAGAAGGCTCTGTGCCAGTGCCTCTCCTTACCGTAAAAAATATATGAATTTCCTGTGTAATGGCAAGAGTTATGCACCTGTCTGGTATCACTTGGGTTAATGAAATAAGATTGTCTTTTTTTGTGGAATTTTTGAATGCCCAGTGAGACCATCATGAGAAGTAGTGGCTGAGTCCAGAAGCGTAATTTGACCTGGTTCTGTGCGGCAGCATGAAACTACCTGGCAGCATTAGCATATTAGAAGCTTGTTACATAGCAAGAAAATGAAATATTGCCAATGTAAGTAAAATAGAATGTGCAGGTTCTTCATTTGTTTTTGAAAATATCATTTTGGGTTCAGCAGACAAATTTTATCTTTATAAGGGAAAGCTTGTATTGAAAACACAGCCCGTATCTGGTATGCAGCCTTGCTATTTAAAGTGCATTCTACAGATAAGGTTAAAACACTTCTCTCATGTTACATTTTCCCTGCAAAAGTTCAGAACAATATTCTAATCACTAAGTGCGAAGTAATCATCTTGATTTTGTAATTATTTTTTTTATTATTTTCTTTTTTATTACTTCTATGATGCACCGTTTAATGAGAGAAAATTAATGCTGATGCCCTCTCCAGGCTGCACCCAACTCATCTCAGTCCAGCCCAGTCACAGGTGTGCCAAATGCCAGACTGAATGGAGGATGGAGGCTTTGTGATGCCACCTCTAAGTCTCCCAGCAGCCTCTTTCTGTCTCAGAGCAAACCTCTTACTTTAAATCTTGCCTCTTAAAGAAAAACTCACTGTCCACAGACCCTCCAATCCTTTAAATTAGCAGGGTAGCTCCTGCTGAGGCCAACACAAAACTGAACTGAGGAAATTATCCAACCCAATGCCAACGACACTCACCAGACCAGCTTGGCACTAGTACTGGCTCTAGTTCTTCAGCTCCAGTTCTTCACACTCCTGAGGCTTTAATTTAGCAACAAGTGTATGAGAAAAATGCATACATAATGAACTTTTCTGCACACATATGCACATGTATGAAATCCCTTTTTTTTTTTTTTTTTTTTTCTAATTGAAGTTAATTCACATAGGGTAAGAAGAAATGACTTTATATTACTACAAAATAAGCAGAAGGATAAAATAATTACCTGTGGATTCTGGGGCAAAACAATTTGAACAGTTATGCAAAATTCATGAATTGCAACAGAGACTTCGTCTCCATCCACCCTCAGAGGTGAAGAAATCCTGTTTTGCATACATTTCATAAACTTCAGCAACAGCCAAAACGTACTACAGAAATTATTTCTGTTTTCTGAAGCTGGGTTTTCCTTAGATAAATCAACAGAGAGAGGCTAGCGCTGAGCTTTTTGCCTGCAAGCTGCAGCCTTCTCTGGGTGACTGAGGCTCTAAGAGGCTTGGGCAGGAGTTTCCCCCAGCATTTCCTGGGGCATTCCCAGCCGAGGTGTCCGCACTGTCAGTGGAAGAGACAGGCGTGCAGCCCTCCCTGCTCCTCCTGAGCTCTGCCCATTGACACTTCACCTTTGTTACACGAAAGATTTGTAATTGTGTAAGTGCTGATTCAGAGCTACCTCACTCATCAATCCCGAGTGTCACTCAGAGCTGGTTGCTGGAACCTCTCAAGGCAAGCCCATGCTGTTTGCCTTGGTGGTGAGCACCAGGAGTATTTCTGCAGGCCTCAGGGAGCTGAGAACAAACCCAGAGCATCGTGCTTTTGCACGATGTGTGTGGACTCCACATCAAGTGCTCCCTTTCACTGCCTGAAGTGCAGGGGCCATTGCTGGCCCAGAGTGCTCTGGCCAAGGCAATGGCTGAGGGGCATGGCGGCCGAGGGCAGGCCTCGCACCCACCCTGCTGGAAGCCAGGCATTGCCCCAGGGATGCAGGGAGAATGCACTAGTAGGCATTGTTCTTAGTTTTCAGCGTGTTTTGCTCACTCTGGAGTAATTCCTCACACCATTATGGCATGAAATATTTTTAAAGCCATAAGGGTGCACAGAGGGTTTCCTTCTGTTTTTTTTTGCTGCTGTTTGTTTCCTTGGAGACAACTGTTTCCTTGGCTGGCAACTCACGCAAAAACAAGTCCGTTTCTCAGTAAAGCATACCTTACTATAAAGGACCTCCTCAGCACACTCAGAATAGCAAATGTTCCTTCCTGATAACTGCGTACACAAGCTGGATGTAGATGCCAAAAGGACATATTTGATCCATGAAGAACTGCTATATTCAGCTGCTTGCAAATATCTTCCAAGATGCTTCCAGGTAGAGCCAGGCCTAATCCTGAAGCAAGAGGGGATGGCAAGAGCAATGAATCTGCAGAAAACACCAAAATGCTAGAGATTATATCCTGTGTGTTTCTTTTTATCCAGAGAGAGCACAGGAAGGAGTACGCAGCCAACAACTTATACAAAGACACCTACTTATGTTAGAACACCTAAATTGACTAGTTGAAGGTCCATTTGAGCATGCCCATGTTTGGGAAGCTGCAGCCACACCTCTGGAAGCAGTATTTCAACCTTAAAGCATCTCCACTGAATCCTATGCCTGTTTATATTGTGAGTAACTACCCTTGAAGCTTGTCAACTTAAAATGGAGTGTGCTTGTCTGTGTTTAAAAATAAAATAAACAGCTGAACACTTACTTTTGGTCATGTTCTTTCCCCAGTACAAACACTTGTTTCAAACAAGGGCTGCCAATACCCTGCAATGATCACTGTATCCACTCTTTTGCTGTTTATGTTATTTAACCATTTATGTGTTGTCCTTGTACTCAATATTGGTTTGTTGGGTTGTTTTTCTGTTGTTTTGTTGTTGATTGTTTGGATTTTTTTTGGTCAATAAAGCATTGTTTCATGCTAAAGAATGAGGCTGGCTGTGTTCAGAGCCAGTTAACACCACACCTTAATGAGTTAGTACATCATGAGGTACTGAGGGCAGGTCTGCATTTAAACAGATCATTCATGCAATTCATGTTGAGCTTCAACAGACACTGGGACTTCAAAAAGGAGAAAACCTGGTTTTCTTAGAGAGAAGATGTAAGATGTTAAGGTGTATAAAAGGAAATAAACAAATGATTCAAAAAAAAAAAAAAAAAAAAACGAAACAAAACAAAACAAAATACAAGCAGACAACGTTTGGAAACACATGCTAAACCAGCTCTGAAAACAATTTCCTCTCCTTCTTCCTTGCCAGAACCTGAAATTGGACTGTTATATTTCTCTTTGAAGACATTCTAGCCAATCTTGTAGGAATAGGTCTTCTCATGAGACTTCCTTTCATATTTCTGCCTGCTTTGTAAATATTAGAGAAAATCTTTCCTGAAATTATATTAAATAAATTTGGTCCTAAGCAGAGTCAGTAATGTACAGAGAAGGTATACACACTAACTATAATATAAATAGAAATCTCAAAGCCTGTGCTAAACCTTGGGAGCTGTTCCTCTCAGGAAAGAGAGAAAGAAAGAGAGAAAGAAAGAAAGAGAGAAAGAAAGAGAGAAAGAAAGAGAGAAAGAGAGAAAGAGAGAGAGAGAGAGAGAGAGAAAGAAAGAAA
>NC_048898.1:18922847-18942403 GCF_011077185.1 Oxyura jamaicensis
AAAGAAAGAAAGAAAGAAAGAAAGAAAGAAAGAAAGAAAGAAAGAGAGAAAGAAAGAAAGAGAGAAAGAAAGAAAGGAAGGAAGGAAGGAAGGAAGGAAGGAAGGAAGGAAGGAAGGAAGGAAGGAAGGAAGGAAGGAAGGAAGGAAGGAAGGAAGGAAGGAAGGAAGGAAGGAAGGAAAAGAAAAGGAAAGAAAAAAGGAAAGAAAAAAGAAAAGAAAAGAAAAGAAAAGAAAAGAAAAGAAAAGAAAAGAAAAGAAAAGAAAAGAAAAGAAAAAGAAAAAGAAAAAGAAAAAGAAAAAGAAAAAGAAAAAGAAAAAGAAAAAGAAAAAGAAAAGAGAAAAAGAAAAAAGAGAGCTTCAATTGTAGTCTTGCAAAGTGTGTATTACAGTAGTAGCTTGGACACTAGTTAGGGAACTTGGCTGCATTATGTCTGTCCTCTGCACAATGAAGAGCCTCACAAAGGTCCCTACCCTGAAGACCTAACAATCTGCTCAAACCTACCTAATTTCTAGGGCTGGGCAGTACTGGCCAACTTGTGGTATGCTTGAGACCACTGAGGCACGTAGCCTTTCCTATGTCCATAAGGATATGGAAAAGCATTCTAGCTCCCTAACTACAGACTTAGGGAATATCCACTTTGTTTTATGGACACTTTGGCGCTGAAATGTCATGAATAAAGGAAAATATCCTGAAACTGCTCTTGCAACAGCATTAAATTCTGGAACAGCAACATGAGCATTAACAGAATGAAAGAAAAACCTGTGTAGTAACATCTACAGAACTATCAAGGAGTCAGAGTTTATCCCATCCTTTCTACATAGCATGAAAAGCTGGAATTGGCAGGCTGCAAGTAAACAAGAAAGTTGTTCCAGGATTATTGACAATTTCATTAGGTATGATAAGGGATTCCTATGCAGATATTTGTTCTCAAAATTCCTGATCCTGCTTTGCCACTCCACAGAGGTTGGTATTCTCCTTAAAAATCCAGCAATCTATGATAGTTTAGAGAGCAATATTAGAGCTGTTATGGCTGAGGAGATGAAAAGCACAAGGTCTGAGAATAAAAGCAGCCACCTCTCTGCTGTTGCTATAGGGAAAAGCTCAAGCTCTAGCAGAAGGAATGAGGAGTGGGAATGAAATCAATGTTTATTGGCAAGTTTTTGCATGATTGTGGGAAAAACGCTGCATGACCATCATTTTGCTGCCTTCTTTACCCAGCACTGCTTTCAATCATCTGCAAATTGAATTTCCATTCCTCTGCCATCTCAGTCGCTCAGCAGAACACATGATTTCTGGCACAAGGTCAGTAATACTTTAACTTACCTAACATCAGCTAAGTAAAAGGAAGTTTTTACAATACCTCTTAATTTTACTACAAAGGAGACAAATATTTTAAACATATAATTATATCAGAATGTACTGTTAGGAAGTTAGAATATAAATTGTGCATTTGCTCTGTGATAGAAAAAAAAAAAAAAAAACAACAAACCAAAACAAAACAAAACAAACAAACAAACAAACAAAAAAACCACTTCCTACTCATGGAAGAAAAAGTCACACAGTTTTGTTGACTGGGAAAACAACAAATGCAGTAGATTTATTGGTGAACTCAATCTAGCTCACGAATGTGTCACTGGGACCACAGAGGGTTAGATGCGGGCTATAGGTGTTGGTTTGTATGGTACAGAGAATGCTCATTCAAACACCCTGCATCTTTAAACTGAGAGTATGTAGGCATTCATAGATTGTGGAGCTGCTAGGCATGCATCCAAGCAGTCCAGTTTACTCTCAGTTTTTTTTGATTTCTAATTTCCTGAACAAAACTGGATGTCATTACACATAGTCTTTATGTATCACTACATTTAGCAAATCTTTCTTTTCCTTTCTCCATCCTCATCCTACGGAGTGGACACATTTTGACAATGAGGAGTTTTGTATAAATTATACTAGGCAACTAAAATAAGTACTTTATTCAGACTCCTAAATCCTTAATTAAATGTTAAGTGATTTAACTTACTTTCAATTGTCTTTGTTGGTTTTCTTTTTCAGTTAGCTATCCAACAACTTGTTTTCTTCCACTTTGAAAACTTCCCTTTAACAATGATTTAGTTATGAGATGCAGATAACTTTAGCATTCCCCAGAGTTAGCCAGAAGTTTTCTAATTAACCTACAGAACAAATATGTGGTATTGTAATGCAAGTAATTTGCTTCTCATAAGAACGAGTTAAGTCCATTTCTCCAAAAGCTTTTCTCTTTTCCTTGGATTCACTGATGCTTTTCACCCTGATGGAGGGCAATGTCCTAGTTCAATCCTTAGCAGAGAAACCAGACTGCTGCCAAATTCCCTCAGACATGTTTAAAGTCAGTTTTGTTCAGTTTAATTAACAAGTAGAGAGCACCAGCTCCATTCAGCTTTAGGCAGCACTTCTCTCACCAGAAAAGCACAGAACCTGCCTAGACGTCAAGTGCAGATCATGAATCCTGACAGATTAATATGCTGTTTTATCCAGAGAGAAGATATGGCTGGTTTTTGCTGTGATGTATTTGTTGCAGGGAATTACTTGCTCAGAAGAATTCAAAAGAATGAGGAGAGCTGTGGATCCAGAAGCATTGATGAATATTGTAAGTTTCGCAGTGGATTTACCTGGGGACGGAAGGAATGCATGACTCATAGCAGAGGGATTTCTAGGTATTGGAAATAACAAGGTAGATAAGCTGCCTTCATTTAACCCATTCTCAGACTACTGTTTTCTATTCCCTCCTGTCTGTACGTGTAACAGCAGTTCTTATGTTTGACAGAAATCAAGACCAACCCCTTTCCTTAGCGCATCTGCAGAGTTAATTTTCATTTAGTGTCACTTGCTAGTTTGGCACTATCCCTGTATCTGGAAGAATGAGCATCTGGAATGCCACCTTTTCATCAGCTCCAAATAACAGTGACTTACATTTCTTCCTTTGAACTACCAGCATAAATTGGAAATGGCCAGCTTTTCAGAAGAACATCTCTCATGAGCAAGCTTGCTTGGATCTTTAGTCACTTGATAAAATCTTTTTTTTTTTTTTTTTCTCTTCCATATGCAAAAATTACATTGAATAATTCTCTGAATAAAGTTACAAAAAGATCCTTTTTTGTAAAATAAATAAATAAATAGAATTATAAATAAATAATGATTATTTCAGAGCTGACAATCAGCTGTGCTAGTGATATCCAGTGTGACTATGCAAGGGGCTGACCCTGTCTTTTCTGTAATGTAGTCATTTTTTACAGTGGTACTCATTGCACATGTGCCATCCATGAAAGAGCAGTTGTGAAGCTCACAGGATTTCTCTGAGGGTTGTTTAGGTGAACTGGTTTCACTTCGTATTGCAGCAGATCAGGAGCATGCACCCAGGCAGTTCCTCATCTCAGCTACAGGAAGTGTAAGCTCCTGCTGTCAGATTAGAGGAGTTCTCACATCACTGTAACGCAAGAGGTTGTGATGGTATGGCATATGGGTAACACAGTTTTTAGAAAAAGATTTTAACGGAATAGTTAGTTAATAGATCCTGGAGATCAGACAAAGAATGAAGGAAATTTGTGGTAGTTTCCGGGTGATATTCCAATCTGATATTGCTTTATTCACATGCTTAAAAACATAGACTAAATCCCCAGATGTAGCTGCTCTCTAATATTTCTTCCTTACGAATATCTTATGCAGGTGATGTATGATATGGCCTTCCGCTATCAAAGGCATTTGTTATTTTTCTTGTAGAATGAGATCATTACGTACAAAGGGTACCCCAGTGAGGAGTACAAAGTGATGACTGAAGATGGCTATATCATTACCATTAACAGAATCCCCCATGGTATACAGAATCAGAGAAACCCAGGTACAGTTCTTTCATATGAGACAGAAACAGCCTAGATAGGGCACATTCTGAAGAGGTACCTTCCAGTTGTAAAATGTTCACCAGAGCTTGTATACATAAGTGAAATTTAAGTAAAGAGTGCTGGCTGCCCTGAACAGCTTGTACGATAAAGAGGATTTATGTCAAGCACCCTTGTTTACTATAAAACAGTGCTACAATATGAATTAAGTATAACAATATCTTCATAATATGAGTTGATGAGCAAAAGTTAAAAAAAAAAAAAGAAAAAGAAAGAAAGAAAGAATAGAAATTAAAATAATAGAAATTAAAATAATGTAAAAGCTGCAGCCTCCCAATCAGGCTGTTTTGCAAGAGCATTTCCAGCCTCTGACTTTACTTTTGCTTACACCTGTTTAATTTCAGTCTGATTCATATTTTGGATACAGGAAACCGCTGGAAAGGATCCCACACCTTCCTTTGTTATATCAGTGTTGAGAATCTTAAGTTAATGAGGCTGAGTTATACAAACAATGACCAGAGGCTGCCAAGCCAGGGTTCACTGATACCGGGCTTATCTTCCTACAGATCTTTACAAAACTTTACAAGTTCTCCCTTTACAGAAATGCATGCTTTGTTCCTATGATCAGATATCTCCCTTTAAGTCAGTCCAGGCCCAAATCCCAGTACTGAATATGGGATTGTACTGTCCCTGAACTACCAGAAAATCAAGAAATTTTATAAAGGTTGTTTTGCTTCTGATTTTGTTTTCAGTTATGAAACCTGCTGTATTTCTCCAACACGGGCTATTAGGAGATGCCAGTAACTGGATCTCAAACCTGCCCAACAACAGCTTGGCCTTCATGCTAGCTGATGCTGGCTTTGACGTTTGGATGGGAAATAGCAGAGGGAATCGCTGGTCCAGAGAACATCAAAATTACTCCACTGATCAAGATGAGTTCTGGGCTTTCAGGTAGATCAAATGATTGAGATTGAAGAATTTTTTTCATGCTTTTATTTGAATGAACATTTTAAAATACCCTTTAATGGTAAATTGTGTAAAATGTGTGATTCTATGGAAAGATCTTTGCTAATATAAAAGCACCTGTTCCTTGTGTGTAGACCTTTACAGCTCAGCCTGATGCTTCTTGTAGTCAGAGTCCGCCTACTGATGTCAAGGGAGAAAATAGCCCAGAAAAGCTTGAATAGCATTTCCTATATCCAGTGCCCAAAAGGCATAGATTCTAAACAGCTGAATGATTCACACAACAGTTCATGCTGGTCATTTGCTAACAAGTCTGTAATAAAAATGGCAATTTAAATGGGATTTTAATTTATGCACACCTCTCTTTTAATCTCCTGCCTGTAGTTTTGATGAGATGGCAAAGTTTGATCTTCCAGCAGTGATAAATTTTATTGTGAAGGAAACTGGACAGGAAAAGTTGTACTATATTGGCTATTCACAAGGCACCACCATCGGTAAGTTACACAGAATGGACTGATGCTTAAGGAAAACACATGAGTAAAACCTGATTTGAGAAACTGAGATGCCAAATGTACCAGGGCTATTCAACAGCTCATACCTTGCTGGTATTAAAATAAAAACAAAACATAACAAAACAAGCAAGCAAACATACAAAAAAACAACCAACCAACCAAACAAACAAACAACAACAACAAAAAATTATAAGCTCTTTTCAGCATGTAGGCAGGCTTAATTTGTGATAAAGATGATTAAACCTGAGGGGCCAAATGCACTGCAGCTGCTAAGTCCATCCACTTAGAGTTATACCAGAAATTATTCCTGGCCCTGCAAATTGTTTTGTTTTGTTTTGTTTCAAGATGCAAGGGTGTGCCCAACAGCAGCTTGTCAGCTAACAGAAATAAACAAAATAGGAAGATTACAGCACAGAAAGAGAAGTGGGCAGTTTGTGGCACAAAAGGAAAAAAAAAAAAAAAAAAAAAAAGAATTGGTATGAAGAAAAACATCTGCAACTCCCCAGTAGTATATGAAATGCATGTATGTACATCAAAGTGTGCATTTAAATGGGTTTAGAAGAAAGCTGTGAAGGCAAAATATAGAAATTAATATCTCTGAAGCGAGAAATAAGACTACAAGCGGATAATACAAGTAGAAGAGGGATTTTGCACCAAGCTAGGCTGAACCAGTCTCTGAGCAAATAACAATGTTTTTGTTGGTACGAAATTGCAGATCAGCTTACATAAATACTGAAAACAGTCTAATGTACAAAGTGATCTTATCATTTTATTTTTATTCCCTCAGCTTTCATTGCTTTTTCAACAATGCCAGAACTGGCTCAGAAAATCAAACTCTATTTTGCGTTGGCACCTGTCACTACTATTAAGTATTCCAGAAGCGCAGCAGTAAAGCTCCTCTACTTTCCTGAAAAAATGCTCAGGGTATGTATTATCATGGCTTCAAGTGTTGAACCATGAAATTGGTCACTCAGCTCTTAAGGTGTATATACAGAAAGTATAGGGCTTTATGAAGCGTATTCATTTGTAGGTAGGTAGGTTTAACTTCTGATTGTAGTTCCTGTGGGACAATAGGTAAACATTTTCTATAGGTGTGGTTTATCCCAGCTGGCAGCTAAACACCACACAGACTTTTGCTCACTCCCCCCACACAGTGGGATGGGGGAAAGAGTCAGGGAAAAAAAAAAAAAAAAAAAAAAAAGTTAAAACTCACAGGTCAAGATAACGATGATTTCATAGAACATAAAAGGAAGGGAAAATAATAATTATGATGATGATAAAGGAATAGACAAAGCAAGTGATGCACAATGTATTGCTCTCCACCCGCTGAACAATGCCCAGCCAGACCCCAAGCAGCAGCTCCCCTAGGCAACCTCCCCAGTTTCCTTGTTCAGCAGGACACCACATGATAAGGGAAATCCCTCTGGACAGTCTGGCCCAGCTGTCCTGTTTCTGTCCCCTCCCAGCCCCTGGAGCACCCCCAGCCTCCTGTCTGGCAGGGCAGCACCAGAAGCTGAAAAGTCCTTGGCTCTGTGTGAGCTCTGCTACAACGAAGACATTGGTGTGCTATCACCACTGTTTTCATTAAAAATCCAAAACACAGCATCATACAAGCCTCTATGTTACATCGGTGGTAACTGTCCTAGGGCAGGGGAGATGGTGTGTGGTGTTGGACTGTTGCATGCTGAAGCCAGTTCTGGTTCCACCACCCTGCATTTGCTCAGTTCCATCAATATTCGTTCATCATTAATCTGGGTGATTCTTACTGTAACACAACTGATATGGCATATAGCAACCATAGAAGTGGTGTGACACAGGGGCAGGTCACCCAGAGAGGCACAAAGATGCAGATCTTTGAGGTATCCAAAATTCTTCTAGAAAAAGCCACCGCCAGTTTGGTCTACTTCTGCCGGGAGTAGGTGGCTGGATGAGACTCCCAAAAGTTCCTTTCAAATGTTTTTTTGGTGGCTCATAAGCCAGATTTGAAATTCCTCTAAATTTTCCCTTCAAAAAGGTATGAGTGAGTGCAACGTGCACAGACAATATCTGTCCTTTTTCTTAAAGGGACACAAAGCTGGGTCCCAGAACAATGTTGGACCTGCCCTCAAAATATACATTGCCGTTAATTACAGCAATTAAAAAAATAAATAAAATAATCCTGGTCTCCAGTCCAGCAAACACTAAAATCACAAATGAATGTACTCACTTGATCACAGTGCTAGGAAAAACAGTGTTAAATCAATGTGGTTGATCATATACGCAAAGTTGTAATGTAAGTATCTGCAAGCTTAGAGCTAAAATACGAATTGGCGTTAACATTTAACATATACACTCATTAAAATGATGTAACACAAATTGAGCAATGCCTGAGCAAGCTGATGCAATAGAAAACACCTAGGTTGTTTCTCATTTGTGGGAATGTCATCTGACAAATGAAGAAAAGGTAAGTGAGAACAGCATGTGCTGGGGAAGAGGAACAGGGCAAAAACACATTTTAAAAGCAATGTTGTACAATGTACATTCTTAAATGGACACTACTTTTGTCTTTCACAGGGTTTGCTTGGCAAAAGAGAATTCCTTCCCCAGGCTGAATGTCTAAGAAGGCTGATAGTCCCTGTCTGCAGCTACCGTCCTTTTGCTAGGCTTTGTAGAAATATCTTCTTCAGTCTTGGTGGCTACAACATGAAAAACATTGACATGGTATGTACAGCTCTTTCCAGCTCTATTAGGAATTTGATAACCTCCCTAAACCTACCTTCAATCCTATAGTATGAATCCTCAGTTCTGTTATCCCACATCACACTGCAGGAACAGCCCCCAGGACCAGCCAGCAATATCTGCTGGTTGCCCCGTCGCTGGCAGGGCATCACTGCCTTGCTCCTCAGAAGAGCTCTTGGCATCAACCTTTCAACACAGAGCTGCTCCACCGCAACCCTGCAGTCTGCCCTCTGCCAGACCTCACCTAGGGCCCTGTCTCCTGGTTTGTTCTGTGACTGCTGGTCTCATCAGAGATCCTCAGCTTGCTGTCACCCCATGCTATGTCCAGCTGGAGGCCAGACCACCTGGACTTCAAAGTTTTGCTCCAGTGTTTTCAAAAATATGCCTCAGAGTGTTCTCAGAGGAAGGGCCACACAGCGACTTGTTAAGAATCCCCTGCAGGAGAAGTGTGGTTTTTTTTTAAAAACACACACGTTCCTCAGACAGCTGCAGTTCCTTTTGCTCTTCTGTCTGACAGCGGTACTGCTTCATATTGCACCTGTTGCAGACTCCTGAATAAATCACAGGTTTGGGATCTAGGCTGCTGACTTTCCATTCTCCCCTCTCTGTCTGTTAGATTCAGATACTCACCTGTCCTGGAAAATGATCTGGCTGGGGGCTGTTCTTTCACTGTTGCTCCAAACCTGATACACCTGGAGGAGCTCTCAGGGGAGTCTCTGATCACACCACTTTGATTTCTCTCGGTTTTATGGGTACAAGACACTGCTGTGGTTTCTTTTTATGCACAGATGGGTAAAAGGGAGGAAGAGAACACTCACTGAATGTTTTCTTTCAGAACCGGATCAATGTGTACATCGCACAAACCCCTGCTGGAACATCTGTGCAAAATATAATCCACTGGAGCCAGGTACTAGTGAGCTTCTGGAACACAAAATAGGTACTCACCTCTGGCTGCACCACAGGGAGTGGGGGTGGCTGATAATGTTGCTGTGAAGCCATCGGTAACTGCTTGGAAATACAGCAATCTGTGTTTTACATAGATAGAAATAGCCTATGTGATACAGGTACATCTGAAGCCAACAATGAGACACTGCATTTGTGTAAATACATGTATGCTGGAAGTTGTGCATGCAGGTACCTATGGCATTCTTTTTATTGTGTATCCAAAGCCCTGTACAAATGTCTACACTCCGGTGCAGAACTTGCCTTAAGAAATGACCATTCCAATGAGGGTCAAGAAATGAGCAAAGGTGTATGACACTGTAGAATATAAAATTTGACTAATAAGGCCCTTGTATTTGCATCTCTTGCAAAAGCAAAGTGCTCAGTTTGTGGGCAGCAATAGAACTATAAATAATAAATCCTTCATTCAGTAGACTCACTGTAACACTTACTTACAAAACACTGCGCTCTGTCACAGGACTTCCTCAGAAGCACTGCTGCTGGCAGCTGCTGTTCTCTCTTTGGGCTTGTCTCACAAGCTGCTGTGGGCAAGACAGGTTTCCTGGCAGCACTGCCGGAAGCATTTGCCAGCAGGGAGAGCTTGCAGGAGGGCTCATGCACTCTTCAACAGAGCAAACGTGGACATGTTTGAGTTACAGCTGCACAGGCATTTACTCAGAATCAAACAATACTTTTCGCTGTGAATTTACATGAGATATTAGATTTGATTAAATTGCTTTCATAACCACGGCCTAACCTGTAAAGAAAAAGGGTTACAAAGGCACAGTGGGGGAGGTCCGCAAATTGACTCGGGTTTAATTCAGCATCTAGCCACAGGCTGGCAGGCACAGACATGCAGGAGAAATGCTCCTAAGCTTTTTTTTGTAATTGCTGTTATTACTGTTACAAGAGTTAACAGACACCTTGCCCTCAGTATTAAGATCCCATTGATGGGGTCTCTCACAACACATGCTGTAGGCAAAGCCAAGGAGCAGGAAGGAAGATCTAGAAATGGTGACTTCTGTATTTAGACAAGAGAAGGAAAAGAAAGCTTATGAAGGAGCCACTCACAGATCTGAGTGATGGCAACGTGACTGTCAGAGGGGAACACAGCAGCAGCGTGGAGGGAAAATAGCTGGAGGCAGTTGCTACTTGCAGGCTAACAAACTAGAACAAATCATCCATGAAAACGACCCTAGGTCTTTCTACAGGAGCAGTGAGTCTTTTAATGCTGACAAATACATTTGACTCCTTTTCACTGATTGAGACTTTTAACTAACTTACCACTGACTCTTTCTAACCTCTTAAAAGAGAAAAGCTTAGTTGAGGTTTTGGATTGGAGTCAGACACTTAGCAGGGAAAGATCCCATCACCTTCCTGAATGATGGATTTGTAATTACCCTTCTCTGGTTCATCCTATTAGGAAGCCCATTCGGGGAAGTTCCAAGCTTATGACTGGGGCAGTTCAAAGAAGAACATCGAGAAATACCAGCAGGTACCTTTTGGTGAAATAACATTGTCACCCTTGAACAACACAGAAGCACAGAGGAAGAGAACAATGATGTAGTAGGAGACATGTTTTCTGAATACATTCGGATGGATTGAGAGAGAGAGAGAGAGAGAGAGAGGAAAACCAAGCCTTGTCAATGAAACGGTCAATAGCATTAACAGGAAAGAAGGGCAGGAAATACATAAAATTAATTTTGAAAAAGAGTGTATCTAGTGGATCAGATCAAAGAGGAATCTTGCCTACTAGAGTGACTGACACCGTTGCCAATATATAAGTACTCAGGGAAACAATACTATGAAAAATGTAACTGGAGAGCACTAATGTGTCTAATAGCTACTCCTAGAATCTGGCAGCCAGAGACAAAAGGACTTTGACCTTAAGCAGGCCCTGAGGAACCTCTCCTCCATCCAAGACTCTAACCCCATCCTTGACCCTCCCACCCCTTAGGTCTCCACAACAGCCTATCATTAGCAGTTACATGTTTTAATGATGGCTTGCATGAAAGGCAACTTCCTTTGGTTTGTCTTGAATTTACTTACCCCTGGAAAGTCACTGGATGCCTTCTAGGTTTTGTGTTATGAGAAGTAATGGGTTAATTACTTCCTGTGCTCTTTCTTCATACTGTTCATGATTGTATAAGCCTTCCTCTTGTCCCTGTGCTGGCCCCTGTTTTCCAAACTGAGGAATCCTCAACTACTTCCTCTCTCTTCCTACAGAACGCATTTCATGTTCCTTTTCATATTCGTCACATGTTGTCTTTTCTAACCAGACCTCTTCTGGAGCTGACCGGTACTCTAAAACAAGTATGCAAGATGAGAACCAAGATGGGGGTTTATCCAGACGCATCCTGACATCCTCTGTCTTTGTTCTTGGCTTCTGCCCTATGAATTCCTAGCTGAGAGAGCAACGATCTAACAGTAACTCTTTGTCAGTTCAGGAGGTGTTTTTCCTTTCAGCTGCATCATCCCTGTGAACACAGACAGAAAAGTCAAGCGAGGGTATTTCCCTCCAGTTTGTTTTAGACACCTCTACTTTGAACAGTGACCTAAAATAAAGCCAGATACATGTTTAAAGTTTGCTGTGCTTTACTGGATATTCATTCCAGCCCTGCTTCATGTTTTCCAGGCTACTCCTCCTCTCTACAATGTAGAAGAAATGACTGTACCAACTGCAGTGTGGACTGGGGGTCAAGACTTGCTTGCAGATCCCAAGGATGCTGCCATTTTACTGTCTCATATTAAGAGGCTTATCTATCACAAGAAGATTCCTGAATGGGCACACCTGGATTTCATCTGGGGATTGGATGCACCTTTGTGTATGTACAATGAAATTATTGATCTGATGCAGAAATATCCTTAACCCACAAGCAGTAGCCATACCTGGCTCATTCCCCAGTGCCTTTGCTGGGTACAAAGAAAGTATTCTTTTGCATCATATAGCTTCTGCTGGAGTCAGAGGCAGGGTTTCTCCTGGCTGATACTATTTTCACACTACATGTCACCACAGTGCCTTTTGGATCTTGATGGTGCACTTCATGCTTTGTGGCAACCTTGTGATCAGTAATCATTTTTAACCGATAAAGCTTAGATTCTGCAATACATTGTACTTTGCTAACAGGAACCAGGATTTTGTTGCAACCTGCTGTCTTCTTTCAAACCTAACAGTAATGAAAGCACTGAGTTTCTCTGGATGTGGTCAATGATGCCAAAAAGTTTTACATTCATCACATAATTTCTCAGTTTATTGTAATAGAAGTTCCTGAAAAGCTAGTGTAAACTGAGACTAATGCTAGCAGCCATGGCTTTTATGTTTTATTATTTGATAAGATGATCACCAGAAAATAAAAACTGAATACTCACTAAATGCTCACTACTGAAAAAAAAAGGAAAAAAAAAAAAAAAGTTGGTTTGTCTTCATTTGAAAGAGCTGAACACTTTTTTCAAAAGGAAGAACAAGGCACACAAGGAGGGAAGACAGCAGAAAACAGCAGTTTTCTGTCAGAAAGCAGAAAGCCAGTCTCATGGTTGAAGAATGCACCTGTAAGATGGGGAACTTGTGTTCAAGGTAGTTCCCGAGACAAAGAATTCTTGTCAGACTTGATCTCTGCTGACAACACTTTCAGGATCTGTGTACCTGAACTCTCCAGGGTGGGAGGCAGGAACTCACTTCATCTTGGCAACAACAGCACTTCAGTTCCACTTTGAACCCAGCAGGAACTCCACATCTCCTGCTAATTTGCATGTAAGCTACAAACTACTACAGGGTTGAGCTGCTTGAACCTTTATCACAGCTCTGAGAAGCCTCTCTGGGGAGTAAACACTCAAATAAAGGGCACCCAAGCATCTCTAGAAAAAAAATGTTATCTTCAACCCATGGGCATTTAGATCACTTTGCCCACTAGTGGAAAGGACTGCTTTAAAACTGTGCTGAAGAAAATTCATCCTATTCAATTTTCTGGGGGAAGCCTGCCTCTACAAACCTCGTTGCAGTGACATAGTTATTGCACAGAGACACACACCTGAAGGGTAGCCTCCATGGCTATTAGGTTACAGCATTATGGCTCACCGTGCCTCCACAAGGAAATGCCATTAGCTTCACCACAAAGAGACACACAGTGCATTTTAGGGGGCCTTTTTTTCAGAGTGAGACCCTCATTTTCCACTTGAATCAAGTGTCAATGTGGGTGAAGCCTGGATGATAAACTGGGCAGGTACAGCTGTCACACTAAGACAGTTCACAGGTCACACATTATTACTCTATGAAATGGTTCATTAGCCAAACAAATTAACCACGGCCAATGCCACTTCTATCCCTTTCGCTTCCAACGCAACCAACAGGCCTGTTTCATCTTCTGAGCCCACTGCTGAAAACCATCCCATTTCCTTGGGATGAAGGGCTCCACAAACATAAATAAAGCTTAACCCAAATAAAACAGCTTCCCTCCAGGCAGGGACATCCCTTCCAACAAATATAATTTCCTGGGGACAAAGCATTCCAGAGAGTAAGCCCATCAACTGACTTACTGCTCATAATGGAAATGCATAAGGACTCGAGGCCTATTTTATGAGTTTCTAGTACTTAGTATTGGAAGTGCAATAGCAATATATTTGAAAGCAGCCAGAGCATCCTTAAAATTCACCTGGGAAAGAGATCACAGCTGTGCACCTATTTTGCTACCTGGGAGACCACATGAGAGTCAGGGTGTTGAATTTTCTGGCATGAAAAAACAATAAGAGCAGGTTGGACAAGGAGCATTGGAAACATCATGGGGATTGTTGATCCCACCTTGGGACATGAGGAGAGACATGTTTCATCATGTCTCAGAGCCCTTCTGAGTGATGAATTTATGCTCTGCTGAAAGTTTTTGTCATGCAGAGACATCAAAGCTGCTGAGTTGCAGTGCTTTTCACTGCGAAATCACCTTTTCCCTCACCCCACAGAATGCTCTTGTTGTGGTTTAGCGCCAGCAGGCAGCTCAGCACCACCCAGCCACTCGCTCGCTCACCCCAGGAGGGATGGGTAAAAGTGCGAGAGAGAATTCCTGGGTTGAGATAAGGACAGTTCCTTGGTAAAGCAAAAGCTGCACTCACAAGCAAAGGAAAACCAGGAATCCATTCACTATTTCCTACCTGCAGGCCAGTGTTCAGCCCCTTCCAGGAGAGCAGGGCTCCTGAGGCCATAGGTTTATCGGGGAGACAAACACCATTGCACCAAACATGCCCCCCTTACTCCTTCTTCATCCACACTTTTGTTGCTGATCATGGTGTCCTATGGCATGGGACTTCCTCTGGGCAGTCTGGGCCCGCTGTTCTGGCTCTGTCCCCTCCCAGCCCCTGGAGCATCCCCAGCCTCCTGTCTGGCAGGACAGCACCAGAAGCTGAAAAGTCCTTGGCTCTGTGTGAGCTCTGCTACAACTAAGACACTGGTGTGCTATCACCACTGTTTTCATTAAAAATCCAAAACACAGCACCATACAAGCCTCTGTGAAGAAAACTAACCCTATCACAGCCCAAAGTGTGACAGTTTGTGCTTTGCCTGTAGAGCAGAACCATTACTGTGACTACTCTGACACCCCGTTCTTACATCACTCCTCTCCTTTCTCCACCACCCAGCGGCACTGTGCTATTTGCAGCCATGTTCCCGAGAACACATACCTTTCACCTGGTCTTCTTCTAAATGCTCATCAGTCCATGACAAAATACAACTTCTTCCAAAGACATTTATGACTTAATTAGCTGAAGGGACTGGTGTTCAGGTAGGAGAAATCTATTTTGCAGCCTAGATGCCTGGGGACACAGAAAGTGTCCTTCTGGCCACGGCCACCAGACCAATTTCAGTGAGCACCGAGCCCCTGTGTTGTCTGCAATTAACTCAGCAGTTAGGCAGAGGTCTGTAAGGACACTATGTTTCCCAAGTTCATGAAAATGGCTTAGAAGAAACTAGAACCCTTATTTGTTCCCCCCTTTCCTTCCTGGGAGAAAGGTTATATGAAGTGTTCAAGCCTTCTTTGGCACCAGAGGGTCCCTGCAGGAGCCATGTCAACTCTGAGAGACTGATCTAGAATAAGATGGGTATCAGGAGCAGTGGTGCTCACTGAAAAACAGATTTGGGAATGTGTGTGCAGTGCTAAATTTAAAATTAACATCAATACATGCAAAGCAGCAGCAGAAAGAGTGTTCTTGAGAGAGTATGTCAAGGGAAGCTGGACATTTGCTCCTCTTCATCCTAAAATATTACATTCAGAGCAGACCCCAGATGGGCAACAGTACAGGTCAAGGTCTGCCACAGCCTTGGGGAACTGGGACGCCCAGGTCTGTGTTAAATATCATAACCACTGGTATGTAAGCAATTCTTAACCTCTCCTGCTCCATGGTTTTGTGAATTTAACTGGAAGATCTTTTTCATCACAAAGATTTCCTCACTTCTGAAGTACTGCCAAATCAGCACTTAAACATGCTCTTCAATACATGCTGCCAACTCATGACACTCATTGCTGCTACCCTGAAGTGCTCATTGTGTTTTGACTTCCTTTTATTGGCATAGGTTTCTGCCAGTGAATCAGTCTGCTGGTGGAGACGGACAAGGAACTGCAGCAGAGGACACAAGTAAAGCAGTCAAAGCAGAGGTATGTTGCTTTTACATATGTGATCATGGTCTCTTTCTCTGCTGCCTGTCTCCATAAAGTTTTGCAGTCTTGGTTTTGTGTCACTGCTTGTAAGAATAGACAGCTTATTTTCTCTCTGTTCTGTAAGCCTATTGCTATGCACAGAAGTGCATGTCTGCTCAAGTTAGAAGACAAAAAAGTTCAACCTGCGCAAAAAGAAGAAAAAGTGCAACTATTTCATTTTTCTCTACTTGTTTTATTCAGTCTGAGAGCAAGGGAATGAAAGTCTGCAGCTGTGTGTGTAAATTGGATGTTCTGTTCTTGCAGACTCATGCACATGTATGTTTTATTAGTAAGCCAGCAGACTCTCATATGCATTCAGTCATTGTTGCTGCTGTGGTTGGTGTGCGTATGCCTTACAGCTAGTATGAAGTTTTATACTGCTCAAAGCACAAAACTAGATGGATAAATTTCTGAAGTCTTATAACTTAGTTTCAGCAAATCTTAAAAGTCCCTAAAGAACTTTCAAGGGCATTTCTCTCTCTGACCTTTTTTCCTTCTACGTATGTTTTTTATGAGTTTACCAAGTCCAATATTTCCTTATGACTTCATTTCTCTCAATAAAAATGGCTGTTGAAAGCTCCTAACTATAAGTCTTTGCTCCTGAAGCTTAAGGGAGCACTGGCCTGCCAAGATTGATGTACTTAGCCTGCTGTATCTGATTTAAAAGGTGAATACCTGGAAGTCTGTGAGTTATGCCAGCTGAGCTAGGTGATAGTAGAGTGCATTGAGAAAAGTTTGCCCTAACAAACCCAAAGTAATTTAGACTCTACATTGCCTCAACTAGTCTTGCTAGTGATTTGAAAGCAAGCTGAGACATTAGCAAAATGCTTTATTCCGTCTTGCACAGAGAGGGAGACATGTTTTATTCCCATTAGAACAGCACAAAATTGCAATAAATAAATAAATAAATAAATAAGTGTTGTGCTGACTGAGTGTGTAGCTGGGAGGCTTCCTGTTTGGACAACAAAAATTAAGAAGTATTTCACATATAAAGGGAATTGAATGGTGTTTGTTTTGATGTGAAGTTTAAAGCTTTGGGTGTTTCCAAACTCTGCTTCATTCTAGTTGTTTGATGACTCAGGAGGTTTGGCTTCTTTCAGTTTGTTCAGTCAAATTTAAAGGTTAAATTGAAGATTGGAAAAAAAGTCAGAACTCCTTCTCCTATAAGGAGATTCTGAGAGTGCTTGGATACCTCCCTCACACACCCACAGATCCTGATCACCTTCCTCATTACTTGCCAGCGAGTACTCTCTTATCTTCCCTTGATCGACAGCTCCATTTCCCAGTCGAAATAAACATCACAGCGGCACGTCTTGCTGTAGCAAGATGTTTTATGCTAGAAGCAGACTCCAGAAATGTGACTGAATGAGGACCTCTATCCTTCATTAAAAATTGGATTCTCTGTGTTTAGTGGACCTACCAGCGCGTGGTTTCAGAAGGACTTGTTTCTCAAGACTGCTTAACTTCCTAATGCAACCTATAATTCAGATGGGTCTCCTGTGAAATTCCCTCACAAACCCTCCTGACCAGCCACACATGCTGTGGCTACTTTGGAGCTGTATGAATGCTGATTAGCTGGCTAGTTTACCCATGCTGACTGCTCAGCTGGTTGCAGAACATGTCATGGCTGCCTTCCCACCACCTGGGCACAAACCCCCCTGAACAGTCCTTCCCCAGCAAATAGTCCTCAGGAGTTCCCGGGAGCCCCACTACTTTGCAGGCTTGTAACTTGGTGTTGAACTTGACAGAAACTGACATCAAAAGTTACTAGCAGGATGGACAGAAACGTGAGCTAGGATTAAACACCCCTCAGTCACACAAGCATGCACTGTTCTGAGGCAACCCGGCCTACATAAGCAGCAATGTCCCCAGTCATTACTGGTGAGGGAGTTTTACAAGAAGCCTTGACGAGCTGAAACATTGCATTGCATTACTCATCCCTTTTGTCCCAGGGAATCTGTTGCTGAACTTTAGGTAGCCTGCCTGACCTTTAAGATTGTTATCTACAAGCAGAATGCTTGCCACTTTTCTCTTCCCAGCCTTCATTCTCTCTTCACACAGGCAGGCACAGCATACAATAATAATTAGGTATATAAGGGCATTTCCAGAAAGTGTAAGCCCAATTGTGAGCCTCACGGATGAATCATTTTTGTACAGTTCTTTGTGTTAGAAAGAAAATTCCTATTCCACCTCCTTGCAGCTCTCTGGTAGGTAAGGAGCACTGTATGCAATAACACTTCTCTTGGTGTTTTCTTGCAGTTTTAACACATAGTTGCATGCTCAGTAGCTTCCTATGGCATATAACATGCTCTTTCTTTCCTTTTCTGGGGAACTTTAGAAACAGAATTTGCATGATGACAAAAAGGTCAGGGAGGCTCATAGATTGCAGTGTTCCTATACTCATTGACTCAGTTGTGGGGAAAAAATGACTAAGCCCTGGAATCTTATCTATGGTAGGAGGTATCAGCGTAATCTAGCATTAGCTAGACTGCACTCTAATTCCTATTCAGAAAAGTTCCCATGTGATCATCAGTGGGCCCAGGAAAGAGCAAGGTGTCACCTCCCCATGACCAGGACAAGATCTGCAATGACAACTTTCAAAGAGAGAAAGGATACAGGCCCATGGCAACAGGCAGGCAATATCCATTGTTTACTGCTCTAAAAAGAATCACTCCGCAGTTTCTCAGTGGTGATAAGCATCAGTTTCAAGAGAGATACTTTGGGCTCAGAAGTAGCAGAAGCACAAACGCAGTTATCTGGGGATAGCAGAGGAGGCTCTTGGATGAAGAGGGCAGCAAAGGGCTGGTAAAGATGCCTATGGGGATACTAAATGGAGACCTGGATGAGCCAGCGTCAGCCTGAAAGGAAAGATTGACTGAGGACTGACTCATGGGGCTTTTTGGTGGCCACACATGGTCATCTTTTTAGCACCATCATCTCAGAGGAACTAATTTCCAGCAGAACTGTAACGTGGTCTGGGACAGATTACCCATGGTGAAAGGACAAGCTGGCACTGGTCTGGTGCAAGTGTGTTCCCCTAAGCCCATTATATGTCCTCTCAGAGCCTCTGAATCACTCCTGGCCCCTGCATAACTCTTCACAATCTTCCCTGGCTGATCTCTCACCCTAGCACACTGCTGACCAGCACCAGGAATGGCACTGCATCTGAAGGAGGAGGGGGCAGGTGGAAAGAGGACCCTCACCAAACCTCCACCACCTCATTCCTGAACAGAAAGGAATTCTCCTCTCCCTCTCCCGCTGGCAGAGAAGTGGAGGCACATATAGGCAGCCAAGCTGGGTGATGGTCATCCCAAGTGCCTGTGCTTCTATGTCAAGCTTCAGCTTGACTCAGTGCAAGAGTTGTCCATGCCTAACAACCACAATTCACTTGTCCTCTACAAAATGCTCAGGCATATTCTCAGATGGTGTCCCCAGGTGTTTCCCTCTTCCATTCTGCAAGTGTCCATGTCAAACACTGTGGTCTGTAGACAGCCCCTCCTCACACAGGTATGTGTTTCTGTCAGCCCCCTGGGGAACACCCGGGGCAACCTCCGAGAGACTGCCCACCTGGGTCTCCCTGTGGAATTCCCCAGCTCTCCTACGTTTCCTACAGCAAACACACGTGCCTCTGCTCTTTCACGCAGCCCCGAGATGTGGTGCCTCCTCGTGCTGCTCTGCTCCCAGGGAGCTGCCTTTTCAGCAGGGTTCACAGCACCCTTCGCTCTTGGCTCAGGGGGAAGACAGCACTTGAAGCACCGCAACCCTGAAGATTTTATGAACATTGTAAGTTGTGGCATTTTATCTGTCTTTCTTTTAAAGTTTCTCTTGCAATACTGCCACCACGGTACCGACTCTAACAGCCCATGTGAGGAGG